>NC_056737.1:1343703834-1343836870 GCF_019279795.1 Protopterus annectens
ACTATTTGATAGTTGCAGGTTTTCCAGGAAAAAGTGTGTTTAGCTGGAAAGAGCACCTGAAAGCAAATGTTATTTTTAGTCAGCATTTTTTTTTTTTTGGGGGGGGGGGTCTTATTTGTATTCCATAGTGATATCTGCAAGGAACATCAGTTGAGTGTCTTGCCAAGTAAAATCTGGTTTATTCTTGGCATTTTTAAGAAGCTTTACTGTTTTTAGTAATCTGATGCAAACTAATCTAGGAGAATTAGAAGTAGACTTTGTGAATTGCTCTGGATGCTCTTTCTGTTAAGAATGCTTGTTTTACATGTGGGTCCCCAGTAAGTTGCAAGAATGTCTCGAGTAACATGTGGCAAATATATTTATTATGCCTACTTCTTGTAGATCAGTCAGTTTTTTATTTCGTAGATGCAGTTTCTTTGGAATGTAGGTCAATTTTTGAAAGTAGCTGTAGAAATTTTGCCCTTGCAGGTTGAAATCCTTGTGTTAGATTCCACCATCTTGGATACTAATTTGGCAAAAGTAGTATTAATACTACTGAGCTGTGATGACACTTTTTCATTACAACAAATTGTAATGGCAGTAATGCATTCAGTCCAAGTGAGAGTAAGATTGTATCAGAAGTAAGTTTTGAAATAGCCTGGCTATGTGACCTAAGGGGATGGAGCCCTGACTGTGAGTCAGATGACTGGGGGTTGATGAGCAGTCCAGCCCCATCATTTGAGAAGACAGACAGTGGGGGGGGTGGTCTGCTTGGCTCTGTCCAGTGGTTGTGGAGGATTGCTTGTAGTTTGGGTGCACCGAGTCTTAAGTGGAGCTGGGGAAACCACCACTTTTGCTTCCTGGGGTGGGGCATAGCTGCTTGGAGTGAATACCTTTCAGAAGTGAGGAGACATTCCGAGGTCAGCCCACTGTAAATCTCTGCTTGGAGCTTTGCCAAATGAGTGTGCTAGGTAGGGCACAATAAAAAAAAAAAAAAAAGCTAAACCTCCCCTTATGGCTTCCTAAATTATGGTCTCTTCCAGTTGGCCCTTGCAGTGGTTGATGGGGGGGGGGGGAACAGATGGGCCAATTGTTAAGGAGGGGGCAGATGATCTGCAGACATGGGGTAAGAAAAACAGATTTTAAAATAGATCCTGTATTCCTGTTCTGATGTGTGGTAACTTTTAAGGTTTAGTTTTTGTTATTAGTCTTGTCTTTGCAACTTCCATCTCTTCCAGTTTTCATAGCCGTTGCTGTTGAAAAGACAGACTGAAGGTTGAAATGGGTAGAATACTTGAGGAAATAAAATGTTTGTAAATCTCTAGGAAAAAAGGGATGCATTTGATAAAAGTTACAGCAGCCTGAATTAAAATACAGTTGTCTTTAGTTTAAGGGTGTGCACATTTATGCAACCAGCATATTATTTTTTATTTTTTATATTTTTCCAGTAACAGATTTGTTTTTTCAATTGAATTGTACAGGTTATAGGTCACAATAAAGTTGGGAAAAGTTTTCAAATTATTTATTGTGGTCTCATTTTTCTATATCACAAAACCTGGCATTTTAACAGGGGTATGTACACTTTTTTTTATATCCACTGTATATATTACACTGGTACCTTAACATGTAGTGGTACAGGCTACTACATTTCTCAGATAACTGCAGCCAGAGAAGAACCATATTCCCTGTAAAGATAAACTGTTAACTTCGTACTGCAAGCAAATTGCCTTATTTCGACAATGCCTATAGCAGGTGACATGTGATTCTCAGTGTTTATTTATTTGCTTATATTTGTTTTTCTGATTAGAGCAGTTACCCAAATGGACCATGTTTTAGGCCAGCTGGGTGAGCACAAAATATTGAATGATTTGAAAGTTAAACTGTCTATTTTGTAAGTCTTCTATTAAACAATAACAAAGGATGCACAAATTTAGAGAAAAAAAACAAGAAAGTATAAAAAAACAAAACTATTCAGTATGTACAGAGCTGTGAACAAGCTATGAAAATCGTGTATAAAGAAGCATAATAGCTCAAACTCGTATTTTACAGAATCATCATATTTGCCTGCAGTACTGCTGCAAATTAAATATAATGTTAAGATGTATGGAAGGATGTCACATGCTGTTTGATAGCTAACCTATAATTCCCATCATCCTTTGTATATTGTTTGTTGTTAAGAGTCAGGTTTTCCTTTCATACAAGCATCAAAAGGACTTTGGTGCATTACTACTTGTTTTCTAGTATGTGACCCTCTTGCTTTGTCCAGGTTGAGCCTTAGCAGTAGCTTAGGACATTTCATTAATGCAGCTGAGGGATACATTTTCTTTTCATACCAGCATCAAAAGGTCTTTCAAATGTATTATTAGTAGTTTTTAATATGTGGCTCTGTTGCTTTGTCCACATTTTGTGTGTGTTTGTGTGTGTGTGTGTGTGTGTGTGTGTGTGTGTGTGTGTGTGTGTGTGTGTGTGTGTGTGTGTGTGTGTTTGTTTTATTTTTGTTTACCAGGGTAGTATACTGATCTCAATGGACCATTTGTGGGCACAGCCCGGGTGAATAGGATCACATGAGAGAAGTGAACAAAACATATATTTACTGATACAAGATATGTGGAGTCCTTGAAGTTGCAACGTGTCTGATGTCCACCCGACATCTTTTAGCTCACTTTCTTTGATCAGAAATAAGTGCTTAGTGTTTTTCTTAACATGCCTCTATTCTGTAGCCTTCTGGTAATTCTCAGTTTTACAGCCTTTCCAATGGGCTTCATCCCACTGATTTTCTAAAATGTGCTCAGTCGTAACTGCCAAGCTTATTTGTCTTAATGTGCTTTCTTGGTACTTACTACCTTTTTCTGTGTTGGCATGGGACAGCTACAGGCTAAGAACAGCTTTCCACATCTCTGAATGCATTTTCTACCACAGAGTGTAATTCTGTACTGCCCTGTATGAGTGGTTTGTAATTTTTTGTGTGTCATTTCTGTGCTAATAATTAGTGTACATTGTTAAGTTTACTTGAAATTTTGTACTGTTATCTTTAGGTACATTATTACACAGCTGTTTTATATCATTATCTGTTATTTCTCAAACTTTGTCTTCAGGAAAAGGTCACACAACTCTCACCCATTCCTTTTCATTGTAGCAAAAACTAATATGTTTACTGTATCAAACCGTATGTAAACCACTATTGTAAAGAAGCACTGTCTCCTGAAAAGCTAGACTGCTTTGTTAATGTGTGGTGTGAGTCACAAGTTTTTAATGCATGAATGAATAAAATATAATGAGTAAAATGGTACGAAAGCTGACCCCACACGCATGCACTAACAGATGAGACGTGGATGGGAGAAGTACATTTCTAACAAAATCTTAATGCTTACAAAAGTCATTGAAGTTGGGTCCGCTTTGTAGAAAAGAGACCACTCATTAGACTAGACTATATATAGAAGATGAGAAAGTACTCCAACCAGAAATGTCTTTGAAAAATAATTTACGTAACACGTTTTACTTCTAGAATCCCTGGAGAGAGGAAAAAGCAGCAGTTTTATTCCTTCAGATCATTCTGAATACTTCTATTGTAAGATGAATTTCAGGAAAATATAATTTTCTGGGGGCAGAGTATGCACTGTAGGAGGGGGCAAGTATGGTTAAAAATAGAATTGCATTAGTATTGCTGTGGAACCATATTGCCGTTTTGGAGTAGAACAAGTAACCTACCAGCTGTAGTTCTGCAAACAGGTTAGTACTGCACAGAAGATAAAGGGAAGGGGGGCATTGCCCATTATGGGTCTGTTTCCAACATTTTCTGCCCATGTGAACTTCTAATATCACTTTATTTTTCTGTCCGCATATTGTCACATAAGTGACTGATAGGTTACGTATCCTATTCGCAAAAATATATGTACCCAGTAGTCAGCCTAGATGTACAGACCACTAGATAAACTTCCAAAACATGAAATGGCAAAAAAGAAAAAAAAAAAAACAAGGAAACAAACAAGTTATTTTTAATTTCTTAACCAATCTTCTATCATTGAGACCTGGATGTATTGACCTTTCCCATTCAGCTTTAATTTTTTTTTTTTTTTGTGTGTGTGTGTGTAAATTTCACACGCACACAATCACACAATGACCTCCCCTAAACTAAATCCCTAGAAAAGCTGTTCATTTATTAAAATGAATAAACTTTTAAAATAAGAAATGAAAAAAATTACAACACTGGCTGCTGATAATGAATCAAAAATGTCATGTCATTGGTGGCAAAACGGGCCTTGATGACTGCAAGCTGGGTGCTGTCATAGATTTCCCTAGTGACATGGACATCCTCCAAGAGGGTATCACCCAAACAAATGATTGGTGTCAGAAACATGGCCACAAGCTGAATACAAAAAAATGCATCATCCCCTTTGGGGAGAGTGACTTCTCCACAAATTATCAAATTTAATAACATCCTAAGAACGCAATCAGTCGTGAGGGATTTGGGCACCCAGATTAATAGCAACCTGACTTTTGACCACCATGTTGCTTCCATTGTACGGAAAGCTTTCTACATGGCCCACCTAGTAAGGGTATCTCATCCAGGGACAAGGAGGTCATAACATCCCTGTATTCTTCCCTTATAAGGCCCATTATTGAGTACAACACCCCATTTGGCGTGTACCTCGCAAAGCACATGCAACAGCTGGAGAGACCACAGAGGTTCCTCACTAGGAGAATCCAGGGCCTCAAAAAAATCTACCCTACACAGATAGGCTAACAGCCCTATCCCTCTGCTCAGTTTCATATAGACTCCTCAGAGGTGACCTCTGTCTGGCATACAAGGCAGTCTCGGACCCCACTTTGATGGGACTGCTGCATATCCGCAAGTCAAGCTCCACTCGAGTAACAAGCATGCATGGCTTCAACCTGGTCTGTGACATCAATAGGACTTGTTGGTGGGATAGATTTGTATCCCAGAGACTCCCCCATCTGTGGAATAGACTCCCTCTCCATTTCAAGCAGAATACCTCTTTACCCCTTTTTAGTGCAACCTGGATAACTGGATGGGAAATAGAAAATACATCCCTGGAATTCCACCCGTGTCCCTGCTGGACAGGGGCATCGGGTGTTGATTTGTCTAAACATGGGCTAAACTCTTTGCTAGGCTTATAAGGGCATCAGGGCCAATAGCCTAGTAACTTCCAATAATGATCCTGAATCTAACTGAAATAAATAAAACTAGCCAATCTTAACATAATCCCACTGTACTAATAAAATTTATATAAAGAATAAACTGACATTGCAATGAGTAAATGTATTTATTGCCGGTTTAAAGAACTTGGTTTAAAAAAAATAAAAGGTACATGGTGTATGTTTTGAGTGCTTAATGATTTGAGTGCAAATATCATCGACGCTTGATGAACCTGGGTCCATGGGCTGTGCTTTTCAAAGCAGCCCCAAATTGGTGAAACACAACTGACTGTAATATGAAAGGTAACGCCATTCTTTTGCAGTTGGACAAACTCCACAGCTGAGCTGTTCAGAGCGGTGCCTGGAATGAACAATACTTTGAAAATACTTGTATTTAAAGCTCCAGTAACATACAAGCTGTATCTTAATATAACAATACCCCACTACTTACATGTCCTCATGAACAAAGTGACTTAAATTCGAGTGTTGTAATCAGCTGTGTGCAAAACAGCTGTAACAGTAATTAAATCGTATTGTCAATAGGTAGTGACTCCTACCTATAAACAGCAGCAGAACTTTAAAACATAAAACAGCTGTGTGTTGAACAGAAGCACAAACGCATACACAAGGCTGAATTCTTAGTTGGTTGTAAAGTTTTTTGCGGGTGTAAAAAAAACAAAAAATTGTAAAGTGAGTTGTCATTTGTGTGAATCATAAATTTTATATAGTATAGGTAAACGAGTGCACAGGAAAATTAATGTTTGAATGAAAAAGTGAGGGTTGTAAAGATGTGCAACGTTAGAGTAAAGGGATACATTCAGTGTTGTGTGTCTTCTGTGTCTTTTGTGTAGTGGTACTGTTGGTGAAAGGGTTTTTAATAACCTAATAAGTAGCTGTGGGGATTAAGAGCAGGGTTAGTGCTAATATCACAGTAATACATTTTAGTGATAACTGTAGTTCGTGTGGCAGATTACTCAGGTGGGTTATACCCATCTGCTCTTTCCTCATCTTTGCCCTTTTCAATGGCGTACTCATTTTTCTTGCAAGTAACACTGTATCTCTTCCCACTGCTACCCCACATTTTTATAATAATTTAATGGCGTGAGGAAGAAGGCATTAATAGATGTACCTCAGCACTTTCCTACCGTGATTCTTTTCTTTAAAGTCATAGCTACACGTACATCAATAGAAAAGAAAACCTGTAGTGTCACTTTATTATTATTTTCATCTAGTATATGTTTTCTTTTTAACACTTATTCACTCCAGCTATACCTTGTAACTGTCTAGACTTTTGCAGACTGTCTGGATTTTTTTTCTTCATATTTTTGGTTTGTTCTTCATAAAATTTATGTTTGTTAGCAAATCAGTGAGGATTGTAATCACTAAATAATGACAGACATTTGAGTTTGACTTTGTATCCTTTAGAAAATGCATTCAAATGCAGGACCTGTTCTAGCAACAATTTAAAATCTGTCCCTGTTTTGGGCCTTTGTTCCCCCCATTATTTTTGCCATTGTCCAGATTCCAGATTTCTTGTGCTGAGAGGTATGACTCCAAAGTTTATACTTTTCAATTCCTGACTTCTCTTAAACTTCATTCTTCTTCCTGAACATTACTGTGCATGCACCGTTCCTGTAAATTCCATTTATTTCTATGAAATTTGGTCCTCCTTTTTCTAAAGATCATACCTCCAGCTTGTTTATTTCTTTTAGAATACTCAGTATATCAGTGTTTTTACATTTTGATTTCCATTTTGTAATAATTCGTATATACTATTTTTTTTTTTTTTTTTTTTTGGCAACCAATTGCATTAAACCTAGTGAAGCCTTTCTTCTACTTTCGGCTGCTCCCGTTAGGGGTCGCCACAGCAGATTAACTGTTTCCATTTCTTCCTGTCCTCTGCATCGTGCTCTGTCACACCAACCACCTGGATGTCCTGTCTCACCACATCCATAAAACTTATCTTAGGCCTTCCTCTTTTCCTGTTACCTGGCAGCTTCATCCTTAGCATCTTTTTCCCAATATACTCTGCATCCCTCCTCAGCACATGTCCAAATCAACGTAATCTTGCCTCTCTGGCTTTGTCTCCAAACCTTCCAACCTGGGCTGACCCTCTAATATACTTATTCCTAATCCTGTCCATCCTCGTCACACCCAGTGCAAATCTTAACATCTTCAACTCTGCCACGTCAAGCTCTGACTCCTGCCTTTTTGTCAATGCCACTGTCTCCAACACATATAACATAGCTGGTCTTACTACCCTCTTGTAGACCTTCCCTTTCACTTTTACTGGTACTTGTCTGTCACAAATCACTCCTGACAGTCTTCGCCACCCACTCCATCCTGCCTGTACTCTCTTCTTCACCTCTCTTCCACACTCACCATTACTCTGAACTGTTGATCCCAAGTACTTAAACTCATCCACCTTCCCCACCTCTACTCCCTGCATCCTCACCATTCCTCTATCCTCCCTCTCATTCACACACATGTATTCTGTCTTAGCCCTGCTGACCTTCATTCCTCTTCTCTCTAGAGCATATCTCCACCTCTCCAGGGTCTCCTCCACCTGTTCCCTACTCTCACTACAGATCACAATGTCCTCTGCAAACTTCATCATCCACGGGGACTCCTGTCTGATCTCGTCTGTCAACCTGTCCATCACCATTGCAAATAAGAAAGGGCTCAGAGCTGATCCTTGATGTAATCCCACCTCCACCTTAAACACATCCGTCACTCCCACCTCAGACCTCGCTGCTGTCACATTACCCTCGTACATATCCTGTACCACTCTTACATACTTCTCTGACACTCCTGACTTCCTCATACAATACCACAACTCCTCTCTAGGCACCCTGTCATATTCTTTCTCTAAATCCACAAAGACACAATGCAACTCCTTCTGACCTTCTCTTTACTTCTCCATCAACACTCTCAGAGCAAACATCGCATCTGTAGTGCCCTTTCCTGGCATGAAACCATACTGCTGATCACTAATTATCACCTCCCTTCTTAACCTAGCTTCCACAACTCTTTCCCATAACTTCATGCTGTGACTGATCAGTTTAATCCCTCTGTAGTTACTACAGCTTTGCACTTCACCCTTATTCTTAAAAATGGGTACCAAAACACCTTTTCTCCATTCCTCGGGCATCCTCTCACTTTCCAAGACTTCATTAAACGTTTTAGTTAAAAACTCGTTTTAGTTAAAAACTCCACAGACATTTCACCTAAACACCTCCATGCTTCCACAGGTATGTCATCTGGACCAATAGCTTTTCCGTTCTTCATCGCTATCCTTACTTCCTCCTTGCTAATCTACTGCACGTCATGATTCACTATCCGCACATCAAATCTTCTCTCCCTCTTATTCTCTTCATTCATCAGCCCCTCAAAGTACTCTTTCCATCTGCTCAACACACTCTCCTCGCTTGTGAGTATGTTTCCCTCATTATCCTTTATCACCCTTACCTGCTGCACATCTTTACTAGCTCGGTCCGTCTGTCTAGCCAATCGGTACAGGTCCTTTTCTCCCTCCTTAGTGTCCAACCTTTTATACAACTCTTCATACGCCTTATCCTTAGCCTTCGCAACCTCTCTTTGCCATGCACCTCATCTCCTTATACTCTTGTCTACTTTTTTCATCTCTTTGACAATCTCACTTCTTCTTCGCCAACCTCTTTCTCTGTATACTCTCCTGTACTTCATTCCACCACCAGGTCTCCTTGTCCTCCTTCCTCTTTCTAGATGGCACACCAAGCACCTTTCTAGCCATCTCTCTTACTAGCTCTGCTGTAGTTACCCAGCTATCTGGTAACTCTTCAGTGCCACCCAGTGCCTGTTTTAACTCTTCCCTGAACATCACCTCACAATTACCCTTTTTCAACTTCCACTATTTGATCCTTGGTGCTGCCCTCACACTCATCCCTTCCTCCTCCTTTATCACCAATGTCATCCTACAAACCACCATCCTATGCTGCCTAACTACACTTTCCCCTGCCACAACTTTACAGTCTCCAATCTCCTTCAGACTAGCCCTTCTACATAAGATATACTCCACCTGTGTGCATCTTCCTCCACTCTTGTATGTCACCCTATGCTCCTCCCTCTTGTTAAAATATGTATTCATCACAGCCATGTCCATCCTTTTTGCAAAATCCACCACCATCTGACCTTCTGCATTCCTTTACTTAACACCAAACCTAGTGAAGCCTTTAAAATTTTCCAACTCCTCAGAAAACATGTTCCCAGTTCCTTTTCTATATCCCCAAAACACATTCCCAGTTACCTCTGTCTTTCCCATCACACCCTCAGAAAATATTTGCTTGGGAAGATAAATGCTGAAGTCTGCTTGAGGTGTAAAAATATGTAATGCAGTTCCTTCCAAGCAAAAATCCTCAACCTTCTGGACTTTGTTGTGGGAACCATGAGATGTCCTCCCATTGTTCCTTTGCATATTGCCTTTTCAGTCTCTCTTTGCAATCTTTTCTAACATCACTGATTCTTGTCTTGTACTGATTATCCCTTTTTAACAGTAGCTTCTATTCTAGATCCCAATAAAGAGGCTACCAGAGCTGGTCTTTTACTTAGCAGACCCCTCTCCCTTTGTCTTTGCCTGTACTCTGTCTCTGGTAGGGAAGATTGTTTCTGGCCTGCAGTCCAAAATTCTTTCCAGTAGATTCCACCGCCCTCTTGCTTCCATCCCAAATCCTACAGTCTCCTTATTTCTCAAATTCCCCCATTTCATCATCCATTTTCACTTTGATTTATAATCAATCCTATATGATTCTTGAATGTGTCTTGTGTGTCTTATTTTATTTGCCAGTGGTTCTAAGTACAAAGCAAGTAGCAAACTGGAAAGAGGATATCTCTGCACTATATTCAGTTGTTCAAACACCACTTGTCTGAGTAGAATCCTCTCGTACCTTAATTCTTGCTTCCTATCCTTCGTATATCCTGCTGCTAATCCCTATTATTCTGTCATGGAATATAAATGTTCCCATTGCCCTGCTCATAAAATTCTAGCTTACTCTATATCATATGCTTTATCTGGAAGACTCCCCAACAACACTAGAGTTTGAAGTCAACCCCCCCCCCCCCCCCCCGGAGCATCATCATTCTGTTAATCTTGTCAAATGTTTGCTTGTTGACAAAAAGCTTCTAGGAATTTTGTAGATGCATTAAAGAATCTTTGTAAATTTCACTCCAAACACATTTCAGACTTCTTATGGTTAATTGCTTGCACTTGTAGTACTTGTCTTATGCTGAGAGCATTTGCTAATGATGGTAGGACTAATGACAGGATTTCTGTTATGTAGCCACATTTTCCAGGACGTGTCCTTTGCTGCCATTGGGTGTTTGGTATTTTAGGGTAACCACATGGCTGGGTTAGATTTAACTCTGTCTAGTTCTGACTGGGACATGTTTGAGTATATTTAGAAACATTTTATTAAATTCTATGACCGTCTCATCTAATGGTAGATATTTGAGTATATGCCAGTTGACCTGCTGCAGGATATTGGTGAAAAGATCAGCTTGAAAAGTGGTAACATAACTGAGATACTGTTTTTGCAGTATGTTGGGTCTGGTGCCTGATTTTAAGTAAATTGCCAAGTTGCCTAAGAGACCACCAACCAGTGTGCCAAGGTAACTAGAGTTTTTTTTTTTTGGTTTCGTTGCAAGTATCCAGTTTAATGCAAATTCTCCAATTGTATTTAGTTTATACCTTGTGGGTTTTTGAGTTGTGTGAAGTTATACAGCTGAATATTAGTGTCATTTTTCAGAGTTGTTTTAAACCAGTCACTGCTGATGTTGCCTAGTATTGTGGTGTCAAGGGTAATGTTAGATAACCAGCTGAGTATGTCTTCTAGAGTGGAGATGGTTTCTGGGGAGATGTAGATACTTGCTATAATTACCCTTTTGCATGCATCGATTTTAAGGAAAGATATAATTATTTCTGCATTATCAAACTGTGGAGTGCTGGTATAATCCTATGGATTGAGGTGGACAGTAGTCTCTCCTTTGATAATCACATCACCACAGTGGTCAGGAAATCCTTCTACGTGGCTCACCTCATCACAAAAGGTTTTTCATCCAGAAAAAGAGGTCATTGTTCCCCTCTACTCATCACTCATTCGACCCATTATAGAGTACAACACCCCTTTTGATATGTACCTCACAAGACATCTATAACAACTGGAAAGGCCACAGAAATACCTCACAAAGAGGATTACTGGCCTCAAAACAGATGCCCTATGCAGACAGTCTCAAAAAACTCCAGCTTTACTCCGTTGCATATCGCCTACACAGAGGCGATCTTTGCCTAACATACAAAGCTATGTTAAACCCAGAGCTGTTGGACATGCTCCACTTAAAGAAATCCCAATCCCTCCGAGCTGCACGCTCTAGGGACCTCAACCTTGTCACCACAATAAACAGAACATGCTAGAGTGATAGGTTCCTGTCCCAGAGACTTCCCATACTCTGGAACAGACTACCTATCTATGTCAAACAGAGCTCCTCATTAGCACTCTTCAAGAAAAATCTTGATGATTGGATGGGAAATTCACCCAGGGATCACTTCTGTGGCTGTTTTCGAGAGGGACACAGGGAAATATTTATTTTATTTTGCGTTTGTTGGCCGGGATAGTCTGAGTGGATATATGTCCATTTTCAGCGGAGACCCGGGGAGAAAAGCTCCAAGATAATAATACACATTGAACATTTAGTAAATGCTAGTTTCAAGCAGATTACAGTCATAAGCAATACCAGCATTTAGCACATATAGTACTTATTATAAAGCACTTTACAAAACATAACGTTATTTTCAAAGTTAAACATACATAACATTACATTCAGGTTTAAGACTCACTGAGCAGCAGTTATACAATTGACCCTTCCTGAAATGGAGTGGTAGAAAAAAGTTAGAAGTAGTTGAAGGTAAGGCACCTAAGAAAGAGAGAGGTCACTAGTCTGGGTTAGTGCAAGGACATAACCAATGAGTTTTGAAGTATTTCTTGAGTTTGTTTTTTGAATTGAGTTAGTGAGGGTTCTAGGCTCAAGTCAGCTGGGAGTCTGTTCCATATTTTTCCAACAGAGTTGGCAAACAGAGTCCCCAGCTGAGTAGTTGGATTTGTATGTTTGAACTAGGAGTCTAGTGGATGATCGCAGTGGCTGGGTGCTGGTGTAGGGGCTGATATTTTTTAGTGCAGGTGTGTCTTCTGGTTGGTAACTTTATGTGCCACTATTAGCTGGTTGAACTGCAGTAGGCTTGGCAGTTCAAGCCATCCTAGGCGATTTAGGTTGCGACAGTGGTGTGTCCGGTAGGCTGTGCCAGTAGCAAATCTGGCAATGTGGTTATAGCAGGATGATAGTTTTATTAAGTTCTATTTTGTTTAAGTTGGAGAATAGAGGTGAGGCATAGAGAAGAGTTGATAGCAGATGGGAACGGGCAATTGCAGATGTTCTTCGTTCCCCATTGCTGCAGTCCTTACTATTGGGTAGTCCGCCATCCAGTCGGCCCGAATACCAGAGTATAAGGCTGACGTCGGTCAGGGCGCATTAGACTGACGTCAGGACGTCAGGGTACTAATGCGCATGACCGACGTCATATCCTCAGTCTTTTTTGCCGCATGGTCCGATGCAGAAGCAGTTTTGCGAGTGCAGGTTGGCGTTCTGAAATATTTCCGAAACCGGAGTTTCAGACCGAATCAGAGTTGGCTAAGTACCCCGTTGGGGAACATTTTGGTTTTTTCTTGCCTCAGTATTTTACCGGATGTCAGAAAAAGTGAATAACTGTATTTCTTGTGGGAAACAGATACCGCATAGGGATTACCATACCTTGTGTATACCTTGTTTAGGGCCTGAGCAGGGCGGTGTTGGTTGCCGCTCTTGTGCTAGGTTTAACAAACGCACTATTAAGAGGAGGTTAGACTGTGCCAGGTTAGTGTTTGGGAAGCGTTGCAATTATAAAATGCCGTCGGATGCTCCGGCGCCGCTTCGCCCAAGAAGCGCAAGGACAAAACAGCGAAGCCTAGGGTTGATGAACCGGCAGTCCCGGACGTCGGTTCTTTAGAAGGCTCAGTGGAGCCAGAGGTTTTGCCAGGAGTTTCCATGGAGTCTCAGGCAGAAACTTTACTGTTACAGGATGTGCCTTCTCAGGAGGTAGGCCAGGCTGAAGGGGCTTCTCAGGTAACTGTTCTTCCCTCTCTTCCCAAGGTTGTTAGAGCCTCTCCTTCTGTTGCCAAAACTTCTTTGAGAGGTAGGCCAAGTTCAGCTTCAGTGGGGGCTTCTCCTAGCATTTCGGGTTCTGTACCTAAGAAACATATGCTTAAAATGGCAGAAGATTTGATTACTATGATTAGAGGTTCTATGCCCCCTCCTGATAAGAGGCCTAGGGTGGAACCGAGTTTGATAGTTTTGAACAGTGTTCAGAGGCTTCTGAGTCTTCTGCGGAAGATTTGCAGGAGTATCCTCTTTATTCTGATTCTGATGTGGATGATTCCACTCCTACAGCTTCTCCTCCTGAGGATTTTTCATTTTCAGAGACTCTGCATTCCATGAGGGAGCACTTTAAATGGGAAGGCCAGGATTACTCTGATTCCAGGAAAAGGCTTAGGGAATTCTTGTTTTTACCCCAGCATAGGCCCTTAGCTATACCTCCTGTGTTGAATGTGGTGGAAGATGTTTTTGCAGAGGCTTCCCTGAACCCTGACTCTTTGCCTCCTGCTCCTGTTAAACCTGATAGGTATTATAGGGTGCCCGAAGCTCATACGTATTTGTTTAAGAGTCCTAGGGCAGACCCAGAAACTGTTTCTCAGGGGCCTAAAGGTGTTAAGGCCTCTGTGGTTAAAAATCCTGTTCCCACTGATAAAGAGGCAAGGGCTTTGGATAGGTGGGGAAAGAAAGTGTATACTTCTTCTACTCTAGCCATGAGAGCGTTGAATTGTCAGTTTCACATGCTAAAATATCAAAATTATCTCCTTTCACAATTGAAATCTAAGGTGGATGCTTTGGCGGAAGGTATTGAGTGTAAAGAGTTGCTGGATTTGGTTCATGTGTCTGAACAAGTGGGTAAGCATTCTTTGCAATGTGGTTTTGATGCTGTACAGGCCTCCTCGAGGGTGGCTGCCACTAGTTCTGTTCTTCGCAGGCATGCCTGGTTGAGGGATCAGAATTTAGCTGAGCATGTTAAGACAAGGATTTTGGATGCTCCTTTACAGTCTGATGTGTTGTTTGGTTCGCCTGTGGAAGCAGTTTTAAAGAAAATGGAGGACAAAGCTAAGTCTATGCAAACTGTTAAAGATTTTTTGCAGGTGCAGCCTCCGAAATTTAGTAGAAATTGGCCTGCTAAGGGGTGGACATATCCTGCTTATGATTCCCAGTCTAGGGGTAGGTCTAGACGTGGTAGGGGCAGGGCTCAAGGTTCTTTAGGCCTAGAACAGGAGTTCACCTGCTCAGACTTCTGGTGAGGGCAGGGGTCAGTCCTTTAAGTAAACAGACCCAATGACCTGCCTTTTCAGCTGCCAGTAGATTCTCGTCTGGCAGCACCTCTGGGAGGAAGACTGTCTCTTTTCAAAGAAAATTGGGATTTAATTACTCAAGACAGATGGGTGTTGGATATCATTCACCACGGTTACAGGTTTTATTTCCATACAATGCCCCCTTTCAAAGGCATGCCAGACGTTCCTCCTCCACAAAGAAAAGAGGCTCACAAGCAAGTTTCTCAGTTACTCCAGATGGGGGCCATTCAGCCAGTCCCTGTATCAGAAAGGGGCCTAGGATTTTATTCTCGCCTGTTCCTAGTACCAAAGAAGGGGAACACGTGGAGACCAATTTTGGATTTATCTCTCCTCAACACTTATCTGGACATTCCCAAGTTCAAGATGTTGACGTTACAACAGCTTTTACCTCTGCTGGGCAAAGATCACTGGATGGTAACTTTAGATCTCAAGGAAGCTTACCTTCATGTGCCTATAAGGCTAAGTTGCAGGAAGTATCTGCGGTTTCGAGCTGGAAATTCTCATTATCAGTTCTCTGCATTGCCCTTTGGCTTATCTACTGCGCCCAGAGTATTCACAAAGGTTCTGGCTCCAGTGATAGCTTACTTCAGGCTACAAGGAATTCAAATCTATCCTTACTTGGACGACTGCCTGATTCTGGCTCAAGAAAAGGAAGACCTTCTACAGCATCTGGAATATATTATAGCTGTGCTAAGATGCCTAGGGTATTCTGTGAACGAAATAAAGTCCAGTCTAGTACCCTCTCAAGACATGTGCTTTCTGGGTGTGAGACTGAATACAGCAGCCCAGATGGCCTTTTTAACCCCGGACAAACAAAAGAGTCTATCACTTTACTTCCATCAACTATCTCATCAGTCCGTGCTGACTGCAAGGACAGTCCTTCAAGCATTAGGGTTCATGGCATCTTGTATTCTGGTGCTTCCCAATGCCAAACTGCATATGAGGAAGCTACAATGGTATCTCAAAAATGTATGGACACAGCACTGCCAGGATTTGGACACTGTCATTCCAATAATACCTTGCCTTCAAAAAGAATTCTTGTGGTGGGCTCAGGAATGTCACCTAAACAAGGGACTCTCTGTGACCCGGCCAGAGGCGAGTCAGATTTTAACGACAGATGCCTCGGACATTGCTTGGGGAGCTCATCTAAATGGAAAGTGGATACAAGACAAGTGGCCTGCCAGACTACAGCATCTACATATAAACATGAAGGAGATGTTAGCAGTCCAGTTTGCATTAATGGCTTTCAAGGAGTTACTTCTTCCAGGGCAGGTGTTGATTCTAACAGACAACACAACTGTCATGTGGTACATCAACAAGCAAGGGGAACACATTCTTATCCTCTATGCAGGCAAGCAATGATTTTATGGGAGACTGCGCTAAGCTTGCAACTAACTCTTCAGGCAAGGTTTCTGCCAGGAGCACAGAACTCCTTAGCAGATGTGTTAAGCAGACAAATCATGGATCCCCACGAGTGGAAACTGGATCTTCATGTATTTCAGAAATTGACAGTGTCATGGGGAACTCCAGACATAGATCTGTTCGCTTCTCCACTAAACCACCAGCTGCCAAAGTATTGCACAAAGGGGTTTCATCACACAGCTTGGAAAGTGGATGCTCTGTCTTTCAGTTGGAAAAACCTTCATGTGTATGCCTTTCCACCTCTGCCTCTTCTTCCAAAGGTACTATTAAAGGTCAGACAAGACAGGCCAAGGATGATTTTGATAGCTCCAGATTGGCCTCGGCAACATTGGTACCCACTGCTACGGAGTCTGGTAAAGAAGCCTCCATGGCCTTTACCTCTGATTCCTCATCTGTTATCTCAGAAGGACGGTCATCTGCTCAATGTCAAGCTTCACTCTCTTCATCTAACAGCCTGGCATCTTCTGTGTTGAAACACAGCAGGTCTCAACTTCCTCAACAAGTTTTAAATGTGATTATGGAAGCTAGAAGACCTAGTACAAGGAAAGTGTACGCAGAAAAATGGAAGAGATTTTTATTTTGGAGTACAGCAAAGAATTTGGAGATTTCTGAGCCTAATTTGAGTGTGGCTCTTCAATATCTTACTGAGTTATTGGACAAAGGTTTGTCCTTCTCTTCCATTAAGATTCATGCTGCAGCAATTTCAGATCACTATGATTGTGACCCACCATTGTTTTCGCATCCTTTGTTCAAGCAGTTTCTTAGAGGGGCAAAGAATATAAGACCCCACGTAGAGCTCCTACTCCTGCTTGGGATCTCAATTTTGTGTTGGAAAAACTTACTCTACAACCTTTTGAGCCTGCAGCTACTGCTGAATTGAAATACTTGTCATGGAAGACTGCTTTTCTGTTGGCTATTACTTCTGCAAGAAGGGTGTCTGAATTGCAGGCCCTTATGGCAGTAGAGCCCTTTTTGATTTTCCATAAGGATAGGGTATCATTACGTACTAATCCTTCCTTTATGCCTAAGGTGGTTTCTAGTGTGGCTTTAAACCAAACTATTCATTTGCCTACTTTTTATGCAGACCCCCAAAATAAAGGGGAAAAGATTTTGCACACTTTAGATGTACACAGGCAATTGCGTTATTATTTAAGCAGGACTAAGGATTTTAGGCAGTCTCAGCAGTTGCTTGTTTCTTTTGCTTTGAGTTCGCAGGGCAAGCCTGTGTCAAAACAAACTATTTCTAGGTGGATTGGCTTTTGCATTGCATTTTGTTATTCCCATCATGGCAAGGAGATTCCAGCTGGGATTAGGCCTCATTCCACTAGGGCTACTGCCACTTCAACAGCATTTCTAAGGGGTGGCAACTAAGGATATTTTGGAAGCAGCTACTTGGAGTTCAGTGCATACTTTCTCTAAGCATTATCACCTTCCTATCTACTCTAAGTCTAGGGCTGGTTTTGCCACAGCTGTTTTGCAAGGCATGTTGTCAGCTCCTGCTTCTTTATGATTTGCCAGCCTTCCTTACCTCTGCTTTGGGATTCTACCCAATAGTAAGGACTGCAGCAATGGGGAACGAAGAACATAGTACAGTTTTGTACCTACCATAAATGTAGATGTTCGAGGATCCCATTGCTGCAGTCCAATTACCTCCCTCCTTCCCTCTGTGTTTAGGGGTGGTTGTGTAGGTGAGGTTACATGCTGATATTTTTTGTATATATTCTTGTATATATTGTACATATTTTTGGTGCAGGTATTTTGGGCCTTGTCTTTTTAGGATCTTCTGACATCTGGGGCAAGAAAAGACTGAGGATATGACGTCGGTCATGCGCATTAGTACCCTGACGTCCTGACGTCAGTCTAATGCGCCCTGACCGACGTCAGCCTTATACTCTGGTATTCGGGCCGACTGGATGGCGGACTACCCAATAGTAAGGACTGCAGCAATGGGATCCTCGAACATCTACATTTATGGTAGGTACAAAACTGTACTTTCTAGCAAGTGGGGTAAGGAAAGGTTTGATTCTGTAAAGAGAGCAAAGTTTTTTATTAATGGTTTTGATAGTTTGATATGTGCATCAGACTTCAGGTTGATATGTGCATCAGACTTCAGGTTATCAACTATGACACCCAATAGTTTAGTTTGGGCTTCTGGGGAGATGATAGTGCCATTGTTAGTTATGTTGAAGGCTGGCAGGGGGGTCCTGCATGTGGGGGAGAAGAGGAGCAACTTCTTTTTGTTGGGGTTTAGGATTAGATGGTGATTGGAGAGCCATTCTTTCACTGTACTGAAGGTAATTTGGGTTAATGTGAATAAAGTAGCTGATGAGGTGTCGGAACAAATCAAGATGGAGTCATCCGCATATTGAATGCAGGTAGCATCTGGGATGACTGAATGAAGGTCGTTGATAAAGATGGAGAAAAGAAGAGGTCCTAGTATCGAGCCCTGGGGGACTCCTAATGTGATGGGTAGGTGAGATGATAGCTTGTCCTGCTATAGGACTGCCTGTTGCCTGCCCTGCAGGTAGGATTGAAACCATTGGAGTGCATGGTTGTTTAAGGAGAAGGCCTTCAAGGTATTTATAAGCATTTTGTGGTCAACCATGTCAAAAGCCTTGGATAGATCTAGAAAGAGTGATGAGGATAGTTTGTTATTATTGTGGTTGTGGTTAATGATGTTAGAGAAAGAGAGAGGGGCAGAAGTAGTACTGTGGTGTGGCTTAAAGCCATGCTGAAAGCTGGACAGCAGCTTGTGTGTGAGGTAGTGCATGAGCTGTATGTGTACACACTTCTCCATAATTTTAGCTAGAGGTGACAGAATAGCTATGGGTATAAAGTTTGACAGTTCAGTGGAACTACCTCCTTTATGCAGCAGTATGACATGGGAGATTTTCCATATAGTGGGTACAGTAGCTTCAGATATAGCTCTGTTGATCAAGATAGACATGGGGTAGGCTATGGTGTCAGCAGCCTTTTGCAGATAGTCTGCTGGGAGGAGGTCGGCAGCCAGGGTGGTGGGTCTTAGTTTCTTAAGTAGGGCATGAATAAGTTGAGTAGGAAAAGGTTGGAAGGTAAAATATATTTGGGTACTGGGTGTGGCTACATTAGAATTATAGCCATTGGGAGAGAGTTGACTGGCAAGAGACTGGATAGTCTCTGCGAAGACGCTGTTGAAAGTTAGCAATGTATACTGGGGATTTTTGTTGGGAAGCTGAGGGGGAGGTGGAGTGGTGGTTTGGCCTGGGTGGAGTAGTTTGTTTATTCCTGCCCAGAACTTTTGAGGTTTGTTTTGGTGTTTTTGCAGTAGATGGTAGTAGTGATTCTTTTTGTCTAAGGTTATGGATTTTTTGGTGTCATTCCTTAGCTGTCTGAATCTTAGTTGATCAAGTGGGGCTGTAGGTGGCCCATGCTTTGTTTCTGAATGAAATTTTGGTTTTGGTATCTTTAGAAAGCCATGGTGCAATATTAACTTTGGTACTAATAGAGCGGCTGGGAGCATGGAAGTTAAGAATGGCAAGGAATTTGGTGTTAAAGTATGCTACTGCTTCATCTAGGGGGAGACTTTTTAGTACTGACCAGTTGCCTGCCTTAAGTTCATTTTGAAATTTGGTGAGAATAAAATTCTTGTTTCTTAATGTTCTATAGGTGGGTTGGTAGGAGCAGTCTACTTTGAGCTTGATTACATAGGTGAGACAGTGGTCACTTAGGTCATCAGGCAAAGTTCCTGATTTTATAAGATTGAAGATTGGTATTGACAAGTGTCCAGTCTGGGGTACTTTCCTTGTTATTGGTTTTTCCTGTCCTGGTGGGGGAGGTTATGATTTGAGTAAATCCATAGAGGTTTATGTGGGTTGTGGGGGTTTTACAAGAGCAAGTGTTCCAGTCAATGTTGAAATCCCCAAGAATAATTGTTTCTTGGGGGTGGTTATTGGATAACCAGTATAAGAAGTCTTCTAAGGTTTCTGTGTTCCTCCCTGGGGGAATGTAGGCACAGACAATGTTTAAATTTTTGTTTTTGTTAATTTGTAGTTTTGAGATAAGAATTTTAGCATTTTTGAACTGGCGCGGTTGTTGGGTGTCTATGCTGACAGGGTAGACTTGTAAAGTATGGCTACCCCACCGCCCTTTCTGGTGGTACGGTCCAGTCGAAACATACTATACCCTGATGGCAGAATCTCATGGTCCTTGGTGGCAGGCTTTAGCCACGTTTCTGTTAGGCATAATATATCTGGGAATGAACAGCTAAGAGGGCATGCAGGTGCCGAGTTTTGTTATTTATGCTCCAAATGTTTAGATGTTAAAATAATTTTGTTAAAATGTTTAAATAATTTTCTTGGGTGGCGAAAGCCAGGGTACCTTTTTGGCTAGGCTTATATAGGCCCTAGGGCTAATAGCCTAGTTCCTACCTATGATTACTTTTAAATGTTATGGGTACCCCTTCAGCTGTCTTGTGATTTCGGTCTAGTCAGTGGGTATTGAATTCTGGTGGTAAGAATTATTTGTTTTTAACTTCCCTTTTCAGCCATGTTTCTTTAGCTACAAGGATGTACAAAGAGTGATGAGTGATAAAATATCAAGGCATATGCTTCTGAGATTGTTACAAATGTTCATCTGATTTGCATGAGTTAATTTTAGTCTTAGTAAATCTATTAGTTTTATGGTGGTTGGAGCAGAGTTAGAGAAAGGTGTAGCATGAGTGACATGACCTTCGGTTGGGGTAAATATCACCACTTGGTTTAAGGTTTGATGTAAAGTTAGTTGCAGGGGAATCGTTACTGTAATCAACCCCATTTTCTACATGGGGGTCAGGGTGTTTGCGTCAACTGTCGCCATCTCTCTCTATTCAAGTACCATTGTTCTACCTTCTGTGACACTTAACCCTGACTTGCAACAAGTCTTCTCTTGCACAATCCATCTACCTCTTTGCTGGACACCCTCATTTCTTCTTGTCTGTCCCAAATCCTCTTCACAAGATTGTCTTCTGCTTTTCTGCATATGTGCCCGAACCACAGTAATCTGTTCTCTTTGACCATTTCTACAACTGGAGATACTTTTGGCTTCTGCTCTTATGCCCTCATTTCTTTGTCTGTCCCACAGTGTGCATTTTACTGCATGACTTGGGCACTTCTTCTCCCATCACCTCTAGATTCCTCATCAGCTCTGCCCTTACTGCCCAGATTTCTGTACCATACCGTAGTACTGGTTGAACCACTGTTGTGTACACCTTACTTTTCAGCTTCTTTGGCATTCTTCTGTCATACGTTGCACTTGACAGTCCGTGCCAGTTGACTGCAGCCCCTCCAATTCTAGCTTTGACCTCCTCATTCAGACTTCCCATCTCCTCAGCCACCTTTCTCAGATACTTGAAGCTGTTCCACTATTTTCTATTCTATCGCAGTTTTCAGCTTCTTCTAGTTTCCTCCATTTGTTGCCATTATAATTGTCTTGTCTGCACTTACTTTCGTCACATGTGCTCTCAGTTTTGCATTCTATTCATCTAGCCTTTGCAGAAGTTCTTGCTCAGTCTGCCTGTAATGTCACATTGTCTACGTACAGCAACTTTGTTGATTTGTCCCCATTGACCTGTTTGCTAATGTAGTCCATCGCAAGAATGAATGGCAGTGGGCGTAGAACTGTACTCTGCACACCCACTCCCACTGGAAACCCCTCTGTGAGACCAAACACTGTTCATACTTGAGTCATTGAGTTGTTGTATATAGCTTGCACTAATTCTACCAATGTTTCTGGGACTTCAAACCATTGCAGCACTGCCCATATCACCTTTCTTGGGACCTTAGTAGGGGACTATCCATCTGTATTTTGACGACTTTGTTGTTAGGGATTTGAATTATGGGATTGTATTCTATCTTAGGATTTTTAGAGATTGGTGAGAGTAGATGCAACTACTTTACATCAAACCTTTATAACTTCACCCAAACAATCCAGCATATAACTAGACCCAACAAAACTAATCCCCCAGGTTCATCTATTGACTGGATCCTAGTCTCCAATCCAAACAAAATCACTAATTCTGGAACAATTCCAGACACCATTAGTGACCACCTGCCAGCCTTCATTCATCGCACTACCAACTCTTCCCCTCACCAACATCAATACATCCTAACTCGTAATCTTAGCAACTTCAACCCTACAACCTTCTCAAACCTATTTAAACAAATGAACTGGCAAGACCTTAGAACTCTCCCTCTTGATGCTGCTATCAACTACTTCAACTCTGTTTTCTTGAAATAAAAGGGTAAAAATAAATACCGCTCCTTGGTTATCTAAACTTACTAAACAAATTATATCAAAGGGATAAACTATGGAAACTGTTCCAAAACAACAAACTGCCCAACACCTTGTTCCAATATAAGCAACTACGTAACCAAGTAAAACAACAAATTACCAAGGACAAAAAATCCTATTACTCCAACCTCCAATCTAACAACAATAACAACAACCCCAAAAAATTCTGGAACTCAAACTCTCTCCTTAATCCCGGTTCCAAAAATAATCCCAGTCCTGACCCAAATAAATCTGACCAAGAATTATGCTCAGAATTTAACTCTTTCTTACAAACAATATCTGACCCAACTAAGACCTTCCCTACCAATATACCTTCTGTTCCCCTTCATTCTCCTTCCAATTCCTCTGATAACCCTCCCCTTAGATTTGAGCTCAAACCTGTCTCTACTAACTTCATAAAAAAACTTACATCTAAACTTAAACCCTGCTCTAATGCCCTTGACAATATTCCCTCCTCCTTTCTAAAATGTGCTGCAGATGGGATAGCACTCCCGATCAGCATCATTATTAACAGATATATTAATGAATCTTGCGTCCCCAAATTATGGCGCTCAGCTTATATCCTTCCACTGCACAAAGGAGGCAAGAACACCAACATCTCAAACTTTCGCCCCATTGATTGCTCTACTCTCACCAATCTCTAAAAATCTTAGAAAAGTGTGTCCACTCCCAACTTATGCCTTTTCTAACCGAAAACCATCTTCTAACACCTACCCAACATGGCTTTCGTTCTGGTCATAGCACTACTACTGCTCTATTATCCTACCTAGGAAACTATCACTCAAGCCCGAGACTCAGGTCACCTGGTCTCTACTGTCTTGCTTGATCTCTCTAAAGCCTTCGACACTGTTTCTCATAATCATCTTCTCCTTCAACTATCAAACCTGCATCTATCTCCTAATTCTCTATCCTGATTCTCTAGCTACTTATCTGATAGGTCTCAGGCAGTCAAATGGAAAAACTCCATCTCCTCCTTCCTACCCACCCCAACAGGTGTACCACAGGGATCCATCCTGGGACCCATGCTCATTAATATTTTTATTAATAACTTTCATTCTGCTATCCCCGATGCCAAAATTATTCAATACGCAGACGATTCAACCGTAGTCTGCTCTGCCACAAACAGCTCTGAACTGCTTCTCAACCACTGAAAACTGGATGCATAAAAACCACCTCTCCCTTTAATGCTAACAAATCCAAAATTCTCCTTCTCCCCTAGAAAATCTTACTCCTTCAATAAAGATACTTTCAAAGTCCTTAGCAACTCTAAATCCACTATTGAAGTTGTTCCCTCTGCAAAACTCCTCGGTGTTACAGTTGACGAATTCCTAAAGTTTGACATACACATTCAACAAAATATTAAAAAAACACATCAAAAACTAGGCATGCTATACAGGAATAATCGTTTTCTCTCTCTCCACAAGGCACACTCTGGCAACTACCTACCTTTTGCCCTCTTTACTCTATGGAGCCCCTCTCTTAACCAACTTGTCATACTCCAGCACCTCCAAACTAGAAAGCTGCTATAACAAAATCTCTAAATTTGCGTCTTAAAAACTCCACCCATCATTGCCTTTCCCTTCAATCCCTAAATTGGCTAGAACTACCAAACTACCTAACCTATCTGCAGCTCACAGCAGCACACAAACTTATATTTCAGCCATCTAACTGTCCTGCTCTAGCTAATATCCTTCCTCCCTACACCCCTAATAAATCTCTCAGATCTGAACATCAAAATCTGATTGCTATCTACAAACCTAAAAGTCCTGCTGGCCAACTTCTCCTCTCTTTCACTATCGGTAAGGCTTGGAACTCTCTCCCTTCCTCTCTAAGAACAATATCAAGCACTGAAAATGTCAAAACTCTGCTTTTCAAACATCTGTCCACTAAGTGGAAATGCACCTGCTTTCACCCTACCTAAAACTATTCAAAAACTCACAAATATCCTACCAAGAGTGTAAAAATGTGAGGCTGTCCTTTAGTCCACCCCAACTAAAAACTATCCAAGTACATATTCATACCACATGGAGTGCTCCATTGCACTCAAAATGTCCCAAAGACTTATCTTCATACCACTTCATGTAAATATTGTAAATAGATTTCTTAACTCTCTTCTCTATGTGCTTATATAATGCATTTTCTCAAACTACTCTATAAGAATACCTTTACAAATGTATAACCTTCTAAGAATGTGCTCATGTGCTCAAATAATGCTTTGTCTTAAATTACCCTATAAGAACAGCTTAGGATTATATAACCTTTTAGAATAACCTTAGTGAAGTAGTATTTGACTTTGTTGCAATAATGAATGTTTCTATTGTACAAACTGATCACCTCAATGTATCATTCATATTTTATATTTCTGTATTTTGTATTTGTACATCTGGAGCTTTTCTCCCCGGGCCTCCACTGAAAACGGGTCTCAGGGCCCAGTGGACTTCCCCGGTAATCAAACTGGAAATAAATAATGATATCTGTAGGGGTGGTATGACATAAAAATGTGACAATAGTGAATTTTTTTTTGGCCTATTTTCTGATGCGGTTTGGCTGGAGGGACTATGATGTGGAAGGTGGTAGTAGGGACTATGATGTGGAAGGTGGTAGTAGGGTGTTCAATGTGCTACAAAGCAAACCATAGAGAGTATTGTGAGGGGAAAGAGGATACTGTTGTGGTTAGAGAGATTGGAAATGAAGCTCTGCTGGGTTGAAGGCTGTACTTTAGGAAGGAGCAGAGGGAAATTAAAGGATGGCTGTCTATTGGTTGACAGATGGATAAAGTAGAGTAGGTGGGAGTGGATGAGAATTGGAGTAAGTAGGGGAATAGTGTTAGCCAGTCTATGAAGTTTTAGGGTTACTTGGGTCATGGAGTGATGATTTTGAAACTGAAGCCACATCAGCTGTACTAGCTGGAGACCAGCAGAGCTAAGGGGATAGGAAATTGGTCAACCCAATGGAATGCAGTTACTCCTCTTGGATGGTTTTCTACTAAAAACTATCAATGAGGTAGAATGTGTAGGGTTAAATCTGACTGCTTGAGCTGAATCACGGCATTTAATTTTATTTTTAAGGGAGCAGCATTTACTTGAGGCCAGTTAAGTTTACCGCAACTGTTCCAACAATATGTTTCCTTAGTTTGAGGCCAGTAACTACTACAGTATTGTTTTTTGCAGGTTGGAAGAGTTGGTGGTTAAGGGAAGTGTGTTTTCCAAGGAAGGTTTGTTCTGTGAAAGTAGAATGGGGTCAAAGGAGATTAGTATGCTAATGGCTTAAGAGCCCTCACAAGCCTAGCCAATGTAACCTGATCTTAACGCAATGTGGCACCTACGGGCAAGAGGATGGCATGGGTCTCTGTGTCTGTGCCTTGAGTATCTTACTGATTGCCTCTGTCTGTAAGAGATGGAGATAGTACTCCAGGTGTGAATTTACATTCCCCCATCCATTGATCCAAATTCTCTTTGAAGAGAGCCAGGAAAGAGCTCTGTTTAACATGAATAAGAAGCCTGTTCCAAAGAAGGGCTCCAGTGTGTTTTTTGAGTCACTGACTAAGTTTAAATCTTTAGATCGGGTGATCTGTGTGCTGTCTGACTTGCAGATATGTAGCAGCTCCATCAGGGCTGCATTTGTGAGTGCCTTGTAGGTCAAGCATAGGTCGCCCCTTAATAGTCGGTAGAAGAGACAGTAAGGGGATAGGGGTTGTAGTCTATCCAGATAAGGCATGTTGTGTCTTCTGTCTTTCGGCTTTTCCTGGTTAGGAGTCGCCACAGCGGAACTCCAGTCCGCTAATGATTGACAGTAGATTTTTACGTGCTGGCTTGCTGGGCCTAACGCACAACCTTCAGCGAAGGAACACCCATTCATGCATGTCAACACACAGAATATGCTCTAACTGAGAATTGAATGTGCAATGTTTAACTGTGAGGCGACAACGCTACCACAGTACAGATAAGGCATGTTGTGTACACCCTGTATTTTATTTGTGAGGAACTTGAGGCAAGTACCTAGTCAAGTACATGCCAAATGGCACATTGTACTCTCTTACTGGTCTATGAGGGCTGAGTACAGTGAGACTATAATTTCCTTGCATCTGGATGCCATACCTTTTGGCCACCATGTGTCCACAACAGTGAGGAAGGCCTTCTGTGTGGCACAAGTTCAGGCTATCTATCCATCTGTGTACTTGGATCTCTCACCCCTGAATCTACTCTTAGGGAATGCTATTGATGATGTAATTTGTCGGGGGTTTTTGAATTCCCAGAGTGTATGATCCATTTTTTTTCACATTTAGTTTAGGCCTTGGTTCTGGCACCATTCATTTGTCTGATCTAGACCCTCCTGAAGCTGTCTACATTGTTGGGGGATTCAAGTGATTGCTCCCAGCTTGCAGTTGTCCGAAAACGTTGCATCCCGAGTGCCTTCCACATTAACCGTGACATCAGAGAAGTACATTCCAAGCAGGAGTGTTCCTAGCACTGAGCCCTGTGGCACACCATTAGTAAATGGCCCCTTGCTGGATCTGGATTCACCAACTTTAACCCTATGTGTCCTGTCCATGACCCAGTTGGCTATTCATCTGGTGTAGGAGAGTATTCATTGTGCCATTTTACTGCTTGTTGTCAGTCTGATAGATAGTCTTGGAACCACTGAAGAGCAGAGTGACTTAGTTTAAGTGATGGTTCTTGTATCAGATGCTTTTGACATGTCTAGGAATATTGAGGAGACTAGTTGACCATTGCTTAAAAGTGGTTAATGGTATCTGTAAAACTTAGTAGTACTGTGGTGGTGCTATGACTAGGTCGAAAACCAAGTTGTATGTGGGTTAGGAGATTCTTGGAGATAAGGTAATTAATTAGTTGTGAATGGATACATTCCAAGACCTTGGATAGGGGTGAGAGAAATTGCAATAGGTCTGTAATCAGCAAGGTCAGTGTTGGTTCCCCCTTTGTGTAGTGGTATAATATAGGAGGTTTTCCAGATAGTGGGTACATGGTGTTCAGTTATGGAGCAATTGGTTAGTATTGGATAGGCTATGGCTTCTGCTGATAGCTTTAGGTTGTCAGCAGGTAGGTTGTCAGCAGCAGAGGTGGTAGTTTTTAGTTTGCTAAGTATTCTTATTGAGCTTGGTGGTACTGTTTTAAATGCAAAGCTGCTGGTTAAATTATGGGATTCTGAGGGGATTTTTAGAAGAGTGGTATTTATTTTGGTAAGTTTTAGGATGGAGCTGGTGAAATAGTTTTTAAATTGGGTTGCAATGCTTTCTTATGTATTAGTGGTAGAGGGAGTTGGAGTGACAGATTGGCCTGGATGAGGATTGCTGCACAGATGGGTGTGGAGTCATCTGCATACTGCAACAGACTCAGCAAAAATAGTACAATATGCAGATGACTCCACACTTATCTGTGCAGCAATCCTCAGCCAGGAAGAAAGAGGTCATTGTTCCCCTCTACTCATCACTGATTAGACCCACTATAGAGTACAATGTACCTCACAAGACATCTACAACAACTGGAAAGGCCGCAGAAATACCTCACAAAGAGGATTACCGGCCTCAAACAGATGCCCTACGCAGAACGTCTCAAAAAAACTGCAGCTTTACTCCGTCGTATATTGCCTACTCAGAGGCGATCTCTGCCTAACACAGAAAGATATGTCAAACCCAGAGCTTTTAGACATGCTCTACTTAAAGAAATCCCAATCCCTATGAGCTACACGCTCTAGGGACCTACACCTTGTCACCACAATAAACAGAACATGCTGGAGGGATATATTCCTGTCCCAGAGACTTCCCATACTCTGGAACAAACTACCTATCTATATCAAACAAAGCTCCTCATTAGCACTCTTCAAGAAAAATCTTGATTGGATGGGAGATGGGAAATTCACCCTGGGGATCACGTCTGTGGCTCTGCTTGACAGTGGCTCAGGAAAATAATTGTCTTGGGTGGCGAAAGCCAGGGTACCTTTTGACTAGGCTTATATAGCCCTAGGGCCAATAGCCTAGTACCTACCTATGATGTACGGATTTATAATAGATTCAATAGCCATGACCTGCCCCTTGACAGTTGAATTGGGTCAGGTCCAGTGTTTTTGGAGGTTTAGGTCATTATTTATCAGGTCTGTAGATGGTCCCCCCTTTATGCAGAGGGATGACTGTTGGTGTCCTCCAATTATCGGGACAAAGCCAATCCCAGAGGTGGTTAAATAGAGACCCTAATGAGCCTAATAGGCCCTGATTTAAATAAACCAGGAAGACAGAAAGATGATCTGATGAAGTTTTCTAGTTTTTAGAAGAAGTTGTGTATCTTACAACTTTTATTTCAGCTTGTATCATTAAAAGCCAGTGGATTTTACTATGATTTTTTTTTTCAGAGCATCTTTTTGTTGCACCTGTGTTCTGTGCCACACTGTTTTTAGCTTTTAAATTTGCTTAAATTAAAGCAATGTAAGGTCTTAGGGGGCAGAGGGCTTCCAGCAATCTTGCATTATAGTACAGACCACCGTAATGCAGAAGTGAGAGGAAAAGTATCTACAGCTCTAAAGTTATTTCAGCAGTTTCATTTGATGCTTGGACACTGACTTTTAGTTATAACTGAAAGTATTGTCATTTTGCTGCTTTTAGAAATGTGACCAAAATTCAGCTCTAGGAATTGCCTTGGCTGTGAGATTTTCCAAACCCTTGCAGCAGGAATCTTTAGGTCAGCTGTATGCTCAGGTCACTGGGAGAGAGACAGATTAAAATAATTAGAATTGTTTGTGAGAAGGTAAAATACTGTTCTTTTTTGCTGTGCTGATCAGCTGCATTAAGTAGTGTTTTGTCAGCATATGTGTTTCCTTCTGTTTCACTGTTGTGTACATGTTCTTTAAAGCTTTTAAACTTTAAAATAAAAAGCAGCTAATAAGAGATTTGTCTTGGTATGTAAGTTTGGGATCACTGAGACAGGCATTCTATCTGTCCATCTAAAGTCCAGAAAACTCTCATCTCTGAGTTCCCACTCTGTGCTCCCCCAGCGTGCAGTGTATAATGTGAAATTTGTACTCTTTCTTGAAAGTTAACAGATTCAAAAATACTAGGCAGTGGCCATCCTCTTTTCACAACCAAACCTTTTTCAGATTATTAGCAAGTAACTATACTTAGCCAGTAACTCTGTTCATAAAGTATTCAGTCAGGTACAACAACTGAATCCTGGAACAAAGGCCATTAGAAACATGCTAATAGATTTGCTAGAGGTTAAGAACAGAAAAAATACACTCTACCAAATTGTAAGACAGCAGAAGCTTATTTGCAATTATTTGTAGTAGAAGGTGGTCCAGAATGCAGTAAAAACTGGTTTTGTTAAGGAATTCTACAAAAAATGCAGTCCGTCTTCCTGTAGATGGAAGCAGCTGGAAGGATTTGGAATCCCATAGGCCATGAAGTGGCAAAGTGATTTTAAAATTCCATCCACAACAGTTGTGCTAGCTGGAGACCAACAGAGCTAAAGAAAAGGGTGTGTGCAACTATGTGTAGACAAATTTGCTAAAGCCAGATAAAGCTGCAGAATTTGCCAGTCAACCAGGATCATTTTTTACTTAACATTTATTTAGGAATACTGTCTGGTTAAGTGGCTTGCTCACAGTCACATAGCAGGCAAATGGAGGTAGAAAGAATCAAACCCTGTATTCCTGACTACAGAAATTGGAGGTTAGAGTTTTAATCCTCTGTTGTAAATTCCAGACCTTAACATGCTGCTTCATTTTCTAATAAACCAAAGTACGTTAAAAGTCACCGAGGTTTACATTCCGTCAATAATACTAAATGTTAAGAGTTTTATAGTTTTTATGGGTCACAAAATGCATATCGATGCAGATCATGTTCTATTAACTTTCTAAGTGTATTATAGCAGTCTATCTTTTATGTGTCTCCAGTTTTGCAGAACATGTCTGACTTGGACTTTATACCTTGTCCCTTGTTGACTTATTTTTATTTGGTAAATCATTGAGGAATATGGTCAGTAGTGATATTCATTGGTTGCATAATTTTTATTGTTCAGAAAATGCATGCCCATGCGACAGTTATTGTTCTGTTAATTCTTTAAGTGATTTGTATTTGTCTAGAATATAATGTTGTGCTATATTACACTTCTTTCTATAGTCAAAAGTATGGGGGTTGAACCCTTTCACCTCCGTTTTGCATTTTGTGTGTTTGAACAAGCTGCAATTTTTAGTCCCATCTTTGCTTGTCTAATACTTGGTTCCTTCTGTCCCATTCATTACTTATGAATTATCATAGTTGGTTAATGATGCTGTGTCCTTTGTCAAGACTGTGGGTTTCAAATCCTTCCCCTTCCTTTTTACTTCAGTCTGACAGTTGATGCAGTGGGGTAAGGTTGTGAGCTGTAGTTCCTGTGGCACAGGGTTTGATTGTAGAAAACAGGAGCAGCCTTATACGAGCCATGTTCTTTGAGTATGCTCATTGGTTTCCTTGTTTTGTTGAATGTCGGCAGCGTGATGATTATTTAGCTGTGGATAAACTGGACTGCATGAAGTCTGAGTTTAAAAATATTTCTAGTTGAAATATTAACATTAATTTAACTTGCCTTTTGCAGGTACACAGGTGTGAAATAAACTGTTGTAGCCTAAACGGTATATCTAGTTATTATAGCAGATGACCTGTTAGAGATATTTCCTGTAGTATAGGGTTTGATTTCCCTCAGCCTTTGTGTACTGTATAACTATTTCCTTCACCAGACAGTATTCCTGGGCTGCCCCTGAAAAGGTCAAGTGGATTGTCAGAGGTTGTTAGCAAATGTGTTGCATATTTGTCATTTGAATTTCTGCACCTGTCGCATAGTTAGTACTTCACTATATGCTATTTTGGCACGTTTCTTGTAGATTAATGGGTTGCCAGATGCATTTTCAGTAAATGTTAGTTTTGGGGGAAGAGAAATGTACAGTTCTCATGCCAAATGTAAAAGTGTAAAAGTGTTTTGGTTTGTTTAGAAAATGGCTGCCAGTGTTTTTGCTATGAAATTTGAAATAACAGTGTTAAATGAAACCTAAATTTCTGTGATCGTAAAAGTAAAGAGGAAATAATGTGTACACTGACAGGTTTTGAGCAGTGTTTTATGGTAATTTGAGAGAGACTAACAAGTAATGGGATATTGGTATGGCAGTCAGGAGCATGGTTCATTACCTTGCACAGGGCCCCATTTGTCCACAATCCATCTGTGTTGACTCTGGAGGTGTATGCTGCAACAATACAGTATTATCATCCAGTCAGGTAGGTCAGAATTCTATTTGGTGCTGTCAGAAGGGACAGCTGTTCTTGATGAGAGTGTAGTATGTAAGCCCCCACCCCCAAAAGAAGTATGTTGCATGTGGTATTTCAGATTTTTGTATGACTTTTTTTTTTTTTTTTTTTTTTTTTTTTTTTTGGGATATTGCTGAAAAGCTGCTGCAGTATTTATATTGTCTTTAAATGTTTTGCTTTATTCATTGCACTAAAGAATGAATTAATGGGCCTTGATTGTGAAATGTAGTCTAAATGTGTTGAATTTTAGTAATTTTTTTTTATAGTACCTTCTTTACAACCTTCAGCAACTGGAAAGGGTTGACATTTGTCAGGTCATTTGGAGTGGTTTCAGTATCCATTGTAGTGCCAGTGTTGCATATTGCAATAATCTCCTTTACGAGATTCGATTGCAAAGAATTTCTGTATTTACGTTAAAAACTGTTACACTGTCTGGCATTTGGAGCAGTGGACTAAAGCTCTGATTTGGTAATGAGCTGCTTTCTGTGCAAAGGATGTAGGATTTGAATCTTTCCACCTTCATTTACCTTCTGTGCGACCTTATGCTCCACCTTCTCCTACAATTTAATTTGACCGTTAGCTTGCTTTTCTTCATACAGTATGGTTCCAGTATTTATGGACTGCAAACCTGCTTGTACTATATAAAACTTTCATTGCTTGGCCATGAAATCAAAAGAAGGGAAAGCCCACCCACTTTTTTTTAGCTTTACTTCTTGCATACTTTGCAGAAGAATTTGTCTCCATCTGCATGACAGTACCAAGGTTACAGAGAAATCTGTTTACACTGTCAGGTACTGCTGATGTAAGAACCCAGCAGCAGCTATAAAAAACAGGTAGCTGTAAAACTGTTTTCAACCATCCTTATTGCAGAAAGGAAGATAAACCGTGTCAGTGCACCTACTTGATAGTGTTGCCACCTGTCTCTCCTTCTCCAAAGCAGTCCTGATTTTGGCAGATTTGTCCTGGGGGGAGACATGAAAAATGGTAAGTGTTGATACTTTTATAAGAAATATTTAAGTCATTGTAATACATATAAAGTAATATAAACCACTAACATTTCAAATCGGTGTCTAAAAATGTCAACCTTGGTAGCTGACTACATATTTTTAAATGTAATCCACTTGTAAGTGGTATTTTCTGTGACTACAAAGTGTTTGTTTGGCAGCAGTAGTTCTGTGTACAAGTATTTCTCCAGGATTATGGCTTTGAAGTGATCAGTATGCTGCAGAGTAAATCGAGGGATAGCAGTGCAACAGAAGTGGAGAAAATATCATGTGTGAAGGCATTTATGCCTTAGCTTAAAAAATCTCCCAGCACAAATTTAAGAACAGATACTTGTACATTTGAGTGCTTACAAAAATAACAAGCATATTATCACATTTCTCTAACATTAAGGAAAACAATGACAAAAAAATCTTCCTACTGCTACAGACACTAGTGAGTAACAGAACATGTTATTTCCAAGTGTTAACAGCTCTTGGATTACAGTACTAGTACTGACACTTCAGCAAGTGTGTGGGGAGGGGCTGTCGGTGCCTGTAACAGAGAGCTACAAAGTGACAGTTGTAACGAAAGCCTGGAATTTAGCTGCACTCTTTGGCTACATCTGTAAAACTGCGCTGACTGGCTTGCAGTGGGCTGTGGGAGAAATGTATAGGATGGCCATTCAGGAATAAAATTGAAGCTTTCCTGAATCAGGCAGGGGTGTCCTCACTCTCTCTCCCCTTTATTTGCTGTATATTTGGAGCCATTGGCAAAGAAAAGAAGGGCCTCAAATTCAAGGATATAATTGGTATGGTAATCAAAAAAAGGTTGGCTTCATTTGCAGACAATTATTTTGTACCAGATTTAAAACCGGAAATGGACATCTCCGTGTTGTGGAACATCTAGAGACAGTTTCAGGTCTTTTCGGGGTATAAAATTAATGAAGATAAAACCAAGGGTATTTATGTAAACTATGTACCCACACATGAATTGGTACAGAAATACCCATATTTATGGGTTCACAAATTGGTACAGAAATACCCATATTTATGGGTTCACAATAAAATTAAGTATTTCAGTGTTTGAGTTTGGGTTAAAATGGATTCTGTTATGGCAACTGAAGATATGTGAGAAGACGCTAAATAAAAGATAACTCAAAAAATGAGAAACTGGAAGCTCTTGTTTTTGGATATGGATAGCAAGACACAAGCAGTGAAAAATATTTAGTCCCTTTACTTCTGTGTACAGGTCAGGCATATGTTTGGATAAGTCCCCTTCTTCTTAATGCCTGAATTTTTAAAATGCATAGGTTCTTGACACTATCTTTCAAATTTTTATTTATTTTAAAAATAAATCTAGATTGTGTCCCTACAACTCTAGTTATATTCTCATCTGCTAAAATAATTCTCCAGTTGTCTCAAATTATATTACATATACCACCTATATCATTACTATATGTTAAACTTATTTTCAAACCTTCATTATCTTTTTGAACCTGTGCATCTACCTTATTGGGCCATTTTTACCTCTATGTAACCATGGTTTTGCACTTTGTTTTCTATAGCGACTGCTGTTGTCCATTTCCTTTTTCAATAAATTTTTACTATAACCTCATGCTTGAAAATGAGTCCAATTCCTGTATAAAGGAGTTTTCTTTCGTGCAAAGTCTGGATATTCTACAGACTTGTCCCTTAAAAATTCGGGCATTAAGAAGGGAACATATCCATGCCTACATTGTAAAGTCTGTAAGCACATTCTACAAGGGAATTGTTTTATACACCCCTGGACCAGCAAGAATAACTTTTTGAATATGTATGCTGACTGTAACAAGCAAAATGTTGTCTATATTGCAAACTGTCAGCCGTTTACTGCATATTATGTAGGAAAAACAAATTGCAGACTTAAAGATAGATGTTTAAAAATTCTATCAGATACAAGGTTAAGAAAAGAACACGATGCAGTGTACAAGCATATAGAATTGCATAGTGATCATGTATTTGCCTTTATGGTTATGTTGTGTCTTTCGGCTTTTCCTGGTTAGGGGTCGCCACAGCAGAACTCCGGTCCGCTCATTATTGGCAGTAGATTTTTCAAGAACACAGAGGTGCCAGCTTGATGTTCAACCTTCAACGAAAGCAAGCCCATTACGCATGTCTTTCGAATGCCCACCCAACCGCAGGGAGGACATGCAGACTCCACACAGAAGACACTCCAGCTGAGAATCTAACGGGAGAACCTCTTGCTGTGAGGCAACAATGCTACCGCTGCACCACCGCGGATGATTTGCCTTTATGGTTATATGTGTTGTAAATAGAAGTCAAAGAATGGGTGACTTGTATAATGAAACTGAATGCAAAGAGATGCAATGGATTCTTAGACTGGGAGCTGACAAAGCCCCAGGATTAAATGACTATGTCCCTTTAAAACCAGCTCTAGCAAAAAGGAGGGTAAACTGTTGATTTTCATTGGCTGTGTTGTACTATATTAGATATTCTGTTTTTACTAGTGTTTTATCATCTGATGAAGGGATTCACCTGAAAGCACTTATGATACTGATTTTATTGTTTTAATAAAGTGAAGTTGCTTCATATACAGCGTGGTAGTACTTGTCTGTCTTTTGGGTTTATTATTTGGATTTTTTGGCAGTACTTTCAGTGGAAGGAGTCCTTCACTTTTTGTTCTTCAAGATGAAATATAGCCACACAGAATATTCTATTCGTAAAATAGCAAAAAGTATTCTAAGAATTAAGCCAACACAAGAAATGAGAAAGGTGATTTTGGTGTTAGGGATGACTGCAATTAGGGGTACAGGGAATAGGTAAGTGGGGGACTGGAATTTACTGGAGAAAACTGGGAAAGTACCAAGGTATTGGGAACAAATAACTAGAGAGGGAATGGTAATAGAATGGAAAGAGGCCAAGAAGACATTAAGACTGCAGGCTAGAGGCTGCCTTCCAAAGCTGAGATTGATATTCATATACAGGCAAAGAGAAAGGGTTAGGGGAATTCTAAATTAGAGGCTTGCTCTGGCAGAGTTTTTAGTTGCATCTAGAACAGGAGTTGCTGTTTAAAAAAGGGACCATTAGTAGTACAGATGAAATATTGCACAATAACTTATAGGAATCAATCGGAGGAGGTTAGAAAAGATTGGGAAGAGAAGTTAGGCAAGTAATTCACAATGAACAAATAGGAGGGCATATGTTTGTCTCCCAAGTATGCAACAAAGTCTAGAAGATTTAGGATTTTTGCTTGGAAGTATTTGCATAGGTAATTGTATACCGGAAACACTCAAAATAATTTTTTGCAGGTATTTGGCAAATGTTGGAGGTGTGATGGGGAAAAGAAGAGTTAACTGAGAACATAAGTTTTGGGAGTGTAATGAGTTGACAGACTTCAACAATTCCCTAAAATGTACTCTTGTCAGAAATTGAGTGAGCAAATGGGTGTAACTAAGAATTGTTTTTTGAGCTGGGATACTAGAGCTGAATTGCCTAGGCATAGTAAGGACTTGCCAAGTTTGATTTCCATTTTCTAGTAACATTTTTGGCAGCTACCAGAATTGAAGTCTAAACAAACTGCATTTGAAGTATTGAATATTGTAACTGAAAGAAAAGGACTGGAAGTGGGAGTTTTAGAAAAAGCTAGGAGCAAATTGCAGAGAAAATGGAAATTCTAGGAACAATTCATGCCGAACAATGTTTTGAAGGAGGAGTGAGATTTTAATGACAGGGAGGAATTGAGTAATTTTTGTAATATTGGTTTGATGGTTCATACAAAGCTACCAGTAAATTGTGCATAATTTATTTTTAGTAATGCAATTCCGCGGTGGTGCAGGTGTACCGTTGTTGCCTCACAGCAAGAGGTTCTCCCGTTCGATTCTCGGCTTGGGTTGGGAGTGCCTTCTGTGTGGAGTCTGCATGTCTTCCCCACGGTCGAGTGGGCATTTGAAAGACATGTGTTGAATGGGCGTGCCTTCGTTGAAGGTTGGGCGTCGGCCTGGCAACTCGATACCATAAAGAACAACTGCCAATCATTAGTGGACCGGAGTTCCGCTGTGGCGACCCCTAACCAGGAAAAGCCAAAAAGACAAACAATGAGTGTACACAGTCAAATTAGTTAACTGCTAGTGGTGGTGGGGGGGCTACCTTGGGTGAATGTACCTTATGCTGTTGATCTGTGTAAGATGTTTTTATCTGGCTTTGCAGGACTTTGCGCATGTATATGCATGAATTAAAAGTTGGAATACTTTACTTTGGCTACTGTGTGTTTGAGGGAGACATATTTTGAAATATGTCCCTTTGGTCATTTCATCATTTTTTGACACTCCTCTGAGAGGGCTGCAGCCTACAATGTGGCTATAATTGCTGGATTTGGGGGATATCTGTGAATAAAAATGACTAACCCCGCTGAGTTGATAAAGTTAAAAAAAAACATTAGTTTGTCTTTGCAGGACTAGTGTGTATTTCTGTAAGGCAAATTGGAATACTTTGTGATAAATGTGATATTTCCACAAAGTAGAGTTGATGGCAATGGATATTAGGGGATTATGACAGCAGTTTCAGTGGCCTTTTATAGTTAATGTTCTGAAAAGGGCACTTTTTGCAATAATTGGTTAATACAGTTTTTTTCACTGCTTACTGGAAAAATGTTATCTGCAAAATTTAAAACATGCTGTAATACATCTTGCTGTATTAAGCAAGAAGTGTAATTTAAAATGGTCAGGAAGGTGAAATCACATGGTCCTAAAAATGTGTGGGCAGGGGGCCATGGTTTGAAAACCACACAAGGTACACTTACTCCACCACTGACACTGAATCTACCTTTACAACAGGGGAATTGTTTTGGTATGGCTAACAGATATTTGAGGCTTCTGCTTTATTGTTAAAGGCATAGCTATAATTAGGGTTTCTTGTGAGAAACTTTATAGTAAAACTCAGTGTTTTTGGGTGACTTCTTATGTTTTGCTGTGGATTCCATTTATGAAGGTGGAAGGCAAAGTATCCTGGAGGCCGATTATGCTACTTGACTTTAGCAAACAACCTGTAAACTTTATCAACCTTCACTAGGTATCACAGGAGGAAAATTTTGAATTGTTTTGTGTTTGTGCAACTGCTTGACTGGATAGTTATAAAGTTTGTCAAATTGTTGTACAGTAGGATTCATGCCGAACGGATCCACATTGGAAGCTTGGCTGTTTCCTAATGGGCTGCTTATATCTTTAACGTTGTATGATTTTTTTTTTGTTTTTGTGTTGTAATATGGTGTAGTATTTTTTTTTTTTTTTTTTTGGCAAACTGTTGCGATTTGTTGCTTAGTGCTACATACATGTTCTTTGAATGTTTGTGTGACTTTTTGAGCTTGCTATTTACATAGTTTTAAAACGGCTATCTTAGTGTATCTGTTTGCGTGCAGTGGTGATTGCATATTTTTAAATGGTCGTGAATTTGTTAATTCTACAGTTATGTCCAATATACACCATATTAAGCTGAAGTTAAACATGTATATGTTCAGTGGATTACCCACAAGATGCATGATTACCACTGTAAATACTACATAAATTGTACGAAACCAAATGAAAACTGATGCTGCAGATTATAAGAATAAATGGAGTGTAATTTTTAACCCAAAGTGTAGTGGGTAAGGTGCTTTTTGTAAACCCTCTTGGACTTCGTCCTTTGGGTTTTTTTAGAATTCTACCACTGTTTTGTTTAAGTAATTCAGCATGCAGCCTTTCTACTTTTTTTTTTTTTTTTTTTTTTTTTTTTTGCATGATTCATTTACTAGGCTAATGGTAAGGATGGTGCCAATTCACTCCGCTCCTCACCCTCCCCCATTATAGGGCAGAAGGGGTTTTGTGAAATCTTGCTATAACTGTAAATACAGTTGGACCCTTTCTGTTAAAGCCGATATTGGCCGTACCTCCTGTTTTGTAAAGAGAGTGCACCATTCCCTTCAAGAAGTGCAGGAGCTTGGAGGCAAACATCATACTTGTATCAGGGAGTGCGAATTTTTGATATGAAGCAAAAAAGAAGACCTACATGGAACAAAGTACACATATGCCATCATAAGAATTCTTGCCTGCTCTGCAGGTGGAAATTCTCATTGGCCTCCACTGGAAACTACAGTTTGTGAGAAGAAACTGCTAACCCTTCCCCAGGGGTAGACTAGCTGAGTGCCACAAATTTCCAACTCCCCCCTCATTGGATTGCTGCAGAGCCCAGCCAGTCTACTAATTATACTGTAGTAATCTGAATAATTTTCAAGGCTCCAGTTCTCTATGCCACATAAACAGGACAGTCTTTAAACTTTTTTTGTTTTTCATGCATCTGCCAGGAGCATGAAGCTAAGGGCTCTTGTACTCCTAAGAAGTATTTTGAAAATCATTTTAAGGCCTGCTTTGGGAGTGTTCTGGTTGAACATAAAATTGTATAACTAGGATTCCTGAGGAAAAAAAATTATAGCGAAATAAGAATAGTGATGCTTCATCAGGTAACTTCCATCTAAATTCCTTAACTTTCTGTCCCTCATGTTATATTTTGTAAAATTGTCTACATAACATGTCAACCTTCATTTCTTTGTTTTTTCTGTGGATTCCCTTGTTCCTGGTTTATGAGGCAATGTCGGAAGTCTATGGGGGCATATCCTCTGAGATAAGAGTGGGTTATTATCAATGTACCTGTCATTCTGTGGCTTTGGACACATTGAGGAACTTGGTTGATATACAGCGATGAGAGGGGGAAAGCTTAAACTCTAACTGCCATTAATTAGCCACAAAAAGATTATTGTGTTGTACAGAAGCAGAGATTATACTGAGCTGAAATAAGAAAGCGCGTGACCTGATTAATCCTGCCTCCCTTTTTTGACAAATTTTTACAGGGTTTAACATGTATGTTACTGCATCATAATTCAGTGTCCTAAGCATGTAACAGCACTGCAAAAGCTCTTGTGGATGATGGGGTGGTGTTGCTGCAGTGTTTAGTAGCTTCTCTCATAAGCTCTGCCAGTATGGCCTCTTGTTGTTCAGAATTGCTTGAGGGCAGCTTTCAGTATTGGCACACATATGATATAAGCAGTAATAGTTGGAGCAGCTGAAATATTGTTTTACAAAGTTCCCATTTCCGTTGGCTTCCTGAGCTTTGCTGTTAGGGCCAGCATGGAAGCCGGAACCTTCTGTAGGATAATGAACTGATTGCATGTGCATGATCACAATTAGATATGGTGTTCAGCAGCTAAAAATGGTTCATTGTGTGCCATGGTACTTGTTAGCTTTGATTTTGTTTTGTGGTAGAGTGGAGCATTACTTCTGTTGTTAGATCATATCTGCTAGCTTTTCTTTGTAGGAAATGGATACTACAAGAAAGAAACTCAAGTAATTTTATTGCGTTTTGGATAGTTCGTGTCATCAGTCAGTAAGGCAGACTAAATTAAGTGCTATTTTGAACTTTTCTACTTAGCTTGCATTCTGAACTTTGTAAATTCCTGCTAGAAAATGGCTACTTTTGAAGAATATAAGAGAGACAGAAATTATGTAGGAACATTTTAGGGTGGCTAAATGAGTGTATGAGGCAGCAGTTGCCAAGGCAGCATTTTCTTTTGTCCCTTGACTGTCTTGGTTTGTCACAAAGTTCCATGCAGCTGATGAATGGTCAGATTGTATAGCTCTTGCAACATCTGTTGCAGAACCTTGGTAGCCCTTTCTGAATCACAGGTTGCAAATTCACTCTGAATAAAAATGAGCCTACAAAACTATTGTGTAGGCAGCCTACAGAACTGCATCATCAGATAGAAGGCAGCCGAAACCTTGCTTTTTCTCTATCTTAACAGGAGCCCTACAAAATGAAGATTTGTGCTTTGGGAGGCACAGAATGCTAATAATTGCTTTTCCCCCTTTTTATCTGCAGGCATAAAAAAGATGGGATTGCTTCTCCATTAGATTTCTATTCTAGCTGTTTATCCATAGCCCCTGCATTTGATGTAGTTGCAGAAACATTTGTGCTGCAAGTAGTGCATGTTGTTTTTAGACAGCAGTCCAGTACAGTGGTTTAGATGAAGTGTGGTCTCCATGTTTATGTACAGGTGATAAAAAATAAGGAAAAGGGGAAATGTAGATCCTGTGTACTGGGTATATTTCTAAGCTAAACTGAAAATATTGTAGCTTTCACTCCTGGGAAGAGAAAAAGTGCTTTGCAGCTCGGCCTGTGATTTTACATGTGTGGAATGTGGAATTTGTGCTGTGGGGCTGCTGCTGCTGCTGGAAATGGCTCCAGCCAGGTACCAGTACTATTCTTCTCTTGCATGGGATGACATTTTATAAGCTGAAGCACGGTGAGCTTTTTAAAATTAATTTGAGCTGATATTTTTCCTTTGTCCTTGTAAAACGTTCCTTGCATCTTCAGTTTGTTTCTTAAGCTGTTATTAGATTTTCCACAGTTCAATAATTTTTAATCAGCTTTTTTAATTATCAAGAAATTGCTTCCTTTGGATCACCGACTATAGTGAGAGACTCTCAGGGTAATAACTAAGGTTAAGGTTTAAACAAGTGTATGGGACCCAACACAACAGCATGAATGTGTATATTGTTGTCTTTGTAATGAAGTTCAACCAAAGGGAAAACAAGATTCTTGAACAACTTCATAATGTCTGTAGTTTTAAATCCATTTTCTGAGTGTTAACTTACCTGTGCAGGCACTGCTTCATGATATAAAACATTTGTCTGTATTTGTGTAGTGAAATAAGTGGCCGAAAGGAGCGTGTCCCATTGCAAATGTGTTTGTTGTGAGTAGTATTTTCTTAATATCCTTATTGCTGCCACTGTTAGAATAGAGTTTTGCAGGGCATTTGAATTACTTTCCACAATCCATTTTTTAAACTCTAGCTCAAGGCAATTGCAATTTGGGTTTAAAAGGATTGGTAGTGTAATGCTGTTTGAATGTAACTTGTTAGAAACACTTAAAATTCCACTCTGTTCTCATTGATTTTACTGACCTACATGGAATGTTAACAGGATCTTTTTGCATTGATTTTTTTCAGAAGCTTTTTCTAACCCCCCCCCCCCCCCCTGGTGTAATGCAGCCTCTTTCATTTGGTATACTTGAAGCCAACTAATTTGTCTTTCCCACTTGGAGGAGCTCACCTTAAATTCTTGTCTTAGTGGTGTTGCTGGCAAAGCAGATGAGCTGCAGTATTATGAAACAAAAAAAAAAACAAAACACTAGCTTATTTTTCATTTGGTCCCGTACCTTTTAGGTTGGGCCTTGGTAACTCCTGAATCAGCCTAGTTTACTCCAGGATTATAAATGTTAATGTTATGATAATGATTCTCATCTTCTGCTGTGGCACCTGGAGTTGCATTCTGCCAACTGCATGATTTATCACTGCTGATTAGATAACTATGTTGCATGCCTTATCATTGCTGATTAGCTCTCTAATGGCAGTCCACTTTTTTTTTTCTGTTTCACCACCTTTATTTAATCCTACCAGATTCTTCTGTCACAGTTTGGTATGTCCTGTTCTGATTATTATTAGAGATGCTCTGTACCAGCTGAACATGTGCTACTGCTATGTTGTCTGCCATTACATTTAATATTTAGGCAGAATCGGTAAACAAAATAAGTAAAACAAGTCTGGAGATGTGTAACAGTTGTGTACCTTGTTAGGCTGTGGGGTGTTTTAACATAAATCCCCAACTAAACGCCTAAAAGGGCATTTAGTTTCTAGACAACACTGAATGTGATACAAACTGTCTGTACTTGAAGGACTAAAGGTTGCCATGACAGAAAAACAGGTAGCTAAAACTTTCCCAGGCTTACCTGCCTCTTCTGCTTTCCTTGTATTTCTTAGCACAAAAGTATCAAACTCTGGATCTCTTTTGCAGTTCTTAAGGTTCAGTCATATCTGTATATGCCCCTGGCTACTGTTGTTGCTGTTCAGTGTTTTAGGTGTATTTTCTGTGTCCCTTTTTGAGGGTTTTGAAGTTTGATTTTTGTCTATTCTCTTTGTTACCTCTGAGCACTGACCATTTTAACTGAAGGTCGGTATTTGTGAATTTGGCTGGTGTGTTCCACCTGTGCCTAGTGTTTTCGGTTTCTTAATTGTTAGATTCTTGCTGTGCAGATGTTAATTTCTTAAGTGTAGCATTACTTTCATTTTTAAGTCGATTTATGGACAATTTCAGGCCATTAAAGCCAAACCCCTCTAGCTGTGGACATGCATGTTTCTGCTTTCTTATGACATCAGCACAGTATGAGGAATGTTTGACCTTTGGAAACACAGGGATGTCCTACCCAGCTGATATCCATAAACATTATGGTGTCTAAAAAGTATCCCAACTAACAAACTAAAACAGAGTAAAAAGGTCACACAGATAACAAACTGGTTAAAAAGCACAAAAAGAAAAATCGGTACTTGCGTATTATCACAACCACTTTCCGAACAGAGCAAACGGCTCATTTCCAAGCCGTACCCTTGCTGAGATATGTAGTGAACAAATGGGCCAAAATAGGAAAGGATTTTAAATATTGCTCTTAGAAGTCTGCTAGAATAACAGGACTTGTGTTATCATGCATTTTCTGGGGGAAATAAAGTCTGAAATGAGACATAAATCTGGACATTCTGCTAAAATCTAGACAGTTGAGCGGTATGACAGTGACCTTTCAGGCCTGTCAGATAATCTTTCTGCCATCAAAGTAATTGTAATATTACTGGTCTGTGCTTCACCCTGTGATGTTAAGAATGACATAAGAAAGTCCCGATCCTTGGCTGATGTAAAGCCATCCTGTCTAGTTCTCTCTCTCTAATGATGCTTTACTTTTGAAACCATGTTTTATTTAAAAGGATGCTTCATGCTTCCTACAGTTTTGCTGTCTTCATTGTGTTTATCGTGGATACACAAGCAGCATTTGTACCTGTACATTAATCAGTAGAAAATGAAACATAAATTTTGGTCTATTTCCACTTTAGTAATAAGGGTTCTTATTTAAACATTATGAAGACAGCAAAACTGAAAGAAGCATGAAGCATCCTTCAAATAAAATGCTGTTTCAACACTAAAACATCATTAGAGAGAGAACTAAATGGCTTGGAAATGAGCCGTGTGCTCTGTTTGGAATGTGGTTGTGATAATACGTATGTACTGAAAAATCTAGCAAAGCTAGACTTCTGTGTGATACCTTAAACCTCTTGCATCAGAGGCCTCATGGGATATATGCTAATCGCCCTTTAAGGATATCAGGTGTTTCGCTAAATGGCAATTCTGAATGTCCATGAGTTTTTCTTTACTTTAATTTTTAAGTCTATTTATGGACAATTTCAGGCCATTAAAGCCAAACCCCTCTAGCTGTCGACATGGCCTGAAATTGTCCATAAATGGACTTAAAAATGAAAGTAAAAGAAAGTCATGGATATTCAGAATTGCCATTTAGTTGAAACACCTGATATCCTTAAAGGGTGATTTGCATATATCCCATGAGGCCTCTGATGCAAGAGGTTTAAGGTATCACACAGTTAGAAGTCTAGCTTTTTTAGATTTTTCTTTTTGTGTTTTTTAACCAGTTATCTGTGTGATCTTTTCACTCTGTTTTAGTTTTTAAGTGTACTATTGAGTCATGATACTTGAAAACAGAACAGCTAAACAATCAATACCCTTTCTGTTGTTTAGGCTGTATCTTGTTGTTTTGGCAGTCACCATTTGTTAAGTAGTATATTGTGCATTTGTTGGTAGTGGTACGTATCCCATTTAATCTGCCTCTTTTTGTAAATTTTTTTCCCTAACCGTACACATTTTTTCTCTAGTGAGTACTCTGTGTTGAAAGCCTAGCATATTATGGATTTTCTTGCAACAAAATTTAATCTTAAGACTTTAGTACTGTCTTTTCATTGACAAAAAAAAATTTCACTTTAGCCAAATCTTTTTTTAATTTTGATCCTCTCCTTAGCCCTATTTTGGCTTTGGTGTCTGCTGTGGCCTTATTTGCCTGGGTTGTGGAATTTGCTTCAAGGTCAGTGCCCTTAAGGCTGACCTCCGTGTTGATACAGACCTCTGTTCAGGGTCTAATGTCAAATTTTGCAATGAGTCCAGTTTTAGCTGATCATCGTGGTGGTGCTGCAGTAGCGTTGTCGCCTCACAGTAAGACGCTGTCCGGTTCGATTCTCGGCTAGAGCGTCTTCTGCGTGGAGACGTGCGTGAATGGGTGTACCTTCGTTGAAGGTTGTGCGTCAAACCTGGCAAGCCGGTACGTAAAAATCAACTGCCAATCATTAGCGGACCGGAGTTCCGCTGTGGCGACCCTTAACTGGGAAAAGCCGAAAGACACAAGACATTGAGTTAAGTCTCGGGTTTGATCTTTCTTTCAACTTCTTTCTGCCAGGATGAGATTGAGCTCAACACTTACTGTGTTTCTTCGACCTCGACCATTTTCCTTCTTAGTAAGTGTTCAAGGCTTTGTCTTTGCACCAGTCTGAATACTTCTGGTTCATTGTTAATAAGGGTTTGTTTGTTTGGGCTTGAGTGCTTGAACTTGAGCCAGAGATGGCTTTGAACAGAGCGAGAGAGATACGCATTAGTAATTTCAACCTCAAGGTTGTCAGACTTTTGGTCTAGGCACTGTTGACCATATTGACCCACCCAACAGATATGTTAGTGAATTTTCCTCCGTTCTTAGACTAACTTCCTTTTTGTGATTCTTGCTGGATCCACTAACACAACGATGTACCTGTTCTTACCAAGGAATTTGGTTCAGGGAATTGCCTTGTTTAAGTCTGAGCGGCAGTAATAATTTAGTACTCTTTTTGTGTGTTTCTTTTTCAACAGACCTTGCTCTTACTTTGGCTTCCGAATTGTTAGGATGGGAAATACTTATGAAATTTCTGCTGGCTTAACTATTTTTGTACACGAATGGTATAGTGATGTGCTACCTTGAGTACTGTACTACCTGAAATATGATCTTCCTCCATTCTTTCCTGTCCTGATTGGAGATGGAGAGAACTTGCTAAGCTTGTACCAGTTTATGTGACGCCTTACATTCTTTCCTGCCTGGGATGCAGCTGGAATCGTATCTGTTTATATAGCTTCACCCAACCTACCAGTTCTGATTTGAGGTTGAACATGGTTACAAATGTTTGATTCGCTGTGACAGCGACATACATGATATCTCCATGTTCCTGTTCCACTTAATCTGTCTGCTTCCATCCTTCATGCTGTTCTGAATTGAGGTTACTGCTTCTGTTTCGGGGGCTAGAGCTTTTTTGTTTGAATTACCTGAACCTCTCAACTTGCCACTAAGATGTCTACAAATTGTGTGTGTGTGTGTGTGTGTGTGTGTGTGTGTGTGTGTGTGTGTGTGTGTGTGTGTGTGTGTGTGTGTGTGTGTGTGTGTGTAAAGTATATAATGTTCATCCATGCTTGAGTAGCCAATGTCTTTAGCAACCCTGTGAGCAGCCACTACCATATAAAGAGCGTGGGTGTGTTGCGGCCTTCACAAGTTACCATTGTGGAATCCATAAATGGATATTTTTGGAGTACTAGATTCTTTTTGTGTGTGTCTACTTCGGTAGACCGAATTTACACGTACACAAACTGCAGATTACAGAGACAACAACACCGAAATTGCAGTAAACCGAACCATCACAGTACCAATTTTTTTTTTCGTTTTTTTTCTTCTTATGGGGGAAGAAGACACTTGGCCAACATTTTAACAAAATAACACTCCAAAATATGTCAAACCCACCCAGGAAGGGGGGGCAGCTACACCCCCCCCACTCCCCCTGACTAAATATACAAACTCCGAGATCGCACTACAGTGGAGAAAAGAGCACATTTCCCCATGTTCGCCAAGTGTCTCCATTCCCTATTTAAAAAAAAAAAAATCAGTGATGTTCATGTTCGGTTTAGTGCACATTCGGTGTTGTCTTCGGAATCTGCAGTTTGGGTAAGTGTAAACTCTGTCTACTGAAGTAGACCTGTGTGTGTGATATTTTTATATTTATATATATATATATATATATATATATATATATATATATATATATATATATATATATATATATATATGTATATGTACACATACAGATATATATATATATATATATATATACACATACAGATATATATATATATATATATATATATATATATATATATATATATATATATATATATATATATATACACATATACATATATATATATATACAGATATATATATATATATATATATATATATATATATATATATCTACAGATATATATATATATATACAGATATATATATATATATATATATATATATATATATATATATATATATATATATTTTTTTTTTTCATCTGACAAGGCACACATGAATTAGATTTTTTTTTTGCTCGCTTTATCAGAAAATTAAAAAAAAATGGATACTTTCTATTTTCAATACAAGGACTGCTGTTTGGGTGTAGAAGTCACTCTTGATATAGATATGGTGATATTTCATTCCAATATTTTTTGTAAAAAAAAGTTTAGAAATAATTTTCTAGAGTATACCAGCCAACATCCATTTTTCATGAAAGTTAATGTTTTTAAGGGACATCTTATTCGTTTATCCAGGTTGATAAGCGATAACTAAGTTTTTGAATGAGAATTTCGTTTTTTTTTAAATATTAGATGTTAAGTTGTCTATCTCGCCTTCATTCTTGCTGGATGGGTTTGGAGCCGACCTCGGCTCCGACTCGGCCACTCTAAAAGCTCGAGAGTTGGTTCCACCGGCTCGAGGCTCCCCTTATATCCCACAATGCTAGGCGAGAGTTACCTCAGATCTCGTTTGCCGCTACAGCTTCGAGGTTGGTTGTTTCTACCGGTTCCTGGTGAGTACTATTTTCTTGTGAAAATTAGACTTAAAAACCCCTTTAATTTAATATTTTGTCTTAGTTAGTGTAGGTTAGAAAACTTTTATTCCCTACCCAAAAACATTTTCCGTTCTTTCCCCAAGAACTTTGGTTCTTCCCTTGGGCCTACAGGCCTTTCCTTCCCTAGTGGAGTGTGTGTGTTTGTAGTAGTTTATTGTAGTTTAAATTACTAGTATTACTACTTTTTTATTGTATTAATCGGACAGGGTATAACTAGTGTGTTTGTGTGCGTGTTTGTGTACACCTGTTCTGACAAAATGTCTAAAGAAGCAAAGGTCTCCGGATTCAAGAAGTGTGATGCGTGCTGTCAGAAAATGTCTCTGACAGACGCTCACACTTCTTGTGTCTATTGTCTGGGGCCTTTGCACCTGCAGGACTCCTGTGCTGTGTGCCATGGCTTCAGCCCCAGGGTCCTGCAGGAAAGAAAGAATAAATTAATTCTTAGAGGCTTACTCAAGCCAGAGGATTCCCTGTCTGTTTCAACAGGGAAGCCCTCTAAGGCAAGGTCTTCGGCTCCGGCATCTGAGCCGAGACCTCAGGTTTCTCAACCTTTGCCTTTATCGGCTCCGGCTGGAGCCGATAAGTCTCAGTCCACAGTTTCTGTGGCTCCCTCGGCTCCGGCTGGAGCCGAGGTTATAGAAGTTCCTGTGTCGGCTCCGACCAGACCTTCGGAGCCGACAACTAGGAAGAGGTCCAGGTCACCATCTCTTGGCTCCGTTCATTCGGCTCCAGGATCTCCCCTGCTGTCTGAACGGAGCCAAAGGTCTCACTCCTCTAGGTCATCGAGGCTGTCGGATCATGACCTTCAGAGGGTAGTGAGTCGACTACTTAAGTCCGAGGCACTGGCCCAGATGCTTCAGAGCCCGACTCATCAGTCGATGCCTGCCCCGGTCCATCAACATTTTCCTCCTTCGACTCTCTTGAGTTCGGAGCCGGGTCGTGTCGGAACCGAGACTGTGATTACGCCGGAGCCGATACAATTGTCTTCGGCTCCGTCGTCGGCTCCGCTTTCTTCTTTGGAGGAATCTCGGCGCCGGACTTCCCTCGTCGGCTCCGAGGGGTGAGTGGCATCGGACCCTTGTCCGACCCCCCCTCTCGGGCTTCGGCGCTGGTGAGTTCGGCTCCGACATCGGCCTCTGAGCCATCACTGTCGGTGCCGAGGGGGGTTCTTAGCTCCTCGGAGCGGGGACCTCTGGCTCTGCCTGACAGGGGTGCATTCGAGGTCATGCGGAGTGTGTTAGAGCCTGGCTCTACTCCACAGTCGGCTCCGTCCGCCCCTCCCTCTATGGTGCCTCAGGGTAAGTCGACTCACTCCCTCATCCCGGACCGCAGAGAGCCAGCTCCTCAGGAGCCCCTGTGGGGATTTCATCCTCTTCGAAGCCTCTCCTGATTTGGCAGAAGAGCCCCTCGGAAGAGGAAGTGTAAGAGGAAACACATTGACTCACCTGAGTCCATCACGCCAGACACAGATTTGGATGATTCTGAGGGTTCCCCGTTCCCCTTCTGAAGATGTCTCATTTGCAGACATTCTGGAGATCCTGAAACAGAGGGAAATTGGCCAGCCCTCAACCCTTCGGAGGACTAATCTGTGTATCTTGAGGCGTTTGGCTCTCGTCCTTCCACCTCCTGGGCGTCCCCCTTCGACCCCCTCATGCAGGTGGTTGCTAAGAAGGCATGGACGGCTCCTGATTCAGTGGACCCCACTCCCAGGAGACCTTCTAAGTTCATAACAGCTCCAGCAGACAAGCAATTTCTAACAAAAGGAGTTTCTGTGGATGCTATGGTGGTAGCTGCTGCCACGAAGAAGGAACTAGCTGATCCTTCAGTACCTGTCCATCCACCTAACAAGGAATCTAGGTCCATGGATAGGTACGGGAAGCGGATGTTCTCCTCAGCGACATTTACCATGCATTCGCTGAACTACCTGTGCCATTTTACTCGTCTTCAAAGGGACTTGATCAAGGAAGCGAGTGAAATGTTAAAGGATCCTACAGCTGCGGGTTTCCAAGACAAGATGAACACGCAACTGGCTACCCTTAATTCCATATCCAACTCCTCCATGCGCCTCCTTTCTTACGCGGCTGATGGAGCGAGCAGAGCCGCAGGGACAGGTGTGGCCTTACGTAGGCACGCCTGGATGCGGCTATGCAATTTTGCGGACCCTTTCAAGACGTCTTTCACGAACTCCCCTTTTGATGGATCATCTCCCTTTGGTCCTCAAGTGAAAGAAACCCTGACTAGGTGCGAGACTGATGGCAAGACCCTTTCTGCCGTCGGAGTCCGTTTTTCGACTCCTTCCAGGCCTTACCCCAAAGGCCAGAAGGGTGGAAAGATGTGGTTCCGTAAACAATCTCAAGGGACTTCGCCTGACGCACAGAGTTGTTTTCCTACCAAAGACAGAGGTGGGAATAACAATGGTAGACGTCGCCCTAGGGGCAGGGGGGGTCCGCAGAACCAGGGCAATCGGGAAGCCTTCCCTGACAAGCCCTTTCAGCATCCCTGAGGTGTTGCCCGACTGCCCATCTTCGGAGGCAGTCGGGGGAAGATTGTCACTGTACCCAGAAGCCTGGCTATCCCTGACTCAAGACAAATGGGTACAGTCCATCATTTCCGAAGGCTATTCTATCCCCTTTCTTCGCTTTCCAAATCAGTCAAAAAATCCCTTCCAGATGTTCCACCGCTCAAAGGGATCTAGCAGCTTTGGAAATTTCAAAACTGCTTGCAAAAGAGCAATTCAGCCAGTGCCAGCAGACCAACAAGGATCTGGAATCTACTCAAGGTTCTTTTTAGTTCCAAAGAAAACAGGGGACTGGAGACCGATTTTGGATCTCAGTGTCTTGAACAAATCAGTCAAGAAAACAAGATTTCGGATGGTCACGCTGCAATCCATCCTTCCCTTTGGGCAAAGGAAACTGGATGTGCTCTATAGACCTTCGGATGCGTACTATCACATAAAATGAACAGACGCTCCAGAAGATTCCTCCGCTTCAGGCTGGGAACCAGTCACTTTCAGTTCAGGGCCCTGCCCTTTGGTCTCACCACTGCCCCCAGGGTGTTTACCAAATGCATGGCAGTGGTAGCTTCTCACCTGAGACGACAAGGATTCCAGGTGTTTCCATATTTGGACGACTGGCTCCTCACCGCTCCCACCAAGCGTCTCCTTCTGATGGCCAGAGATTATACTTTTCGCGTTTGTCAAAAACTGGGTATTTCAATAAATTGCGAAAAGTCTGTTTTGTCGCCTTGTCGTACTATTACCTACATAGGCGCAAATCTAGATACGATAAACATGTCTGCAAGGCTAACACATCAAAGGATATCAGACATTCACAAATTGGTATCACTCCTTCTCAACAACAACAGAATCAAAGCCAGGTTAGTTCTAAAGGTGTTGGGAATTATGGCAGCGGCCATACCTCTCCTTCCATTAGCCAGATACCACATGCGGATCCTTCAGTGGATGCTTTTACTCAATGGTCATACCAGGAACTTCCAATGTCTCACGCCATTGTGATCACGCAGGCGTGCAAAAGCATCTCATGTGGTGGATGTCTTCCCCATCTCCTGTCGGGTAGTCCTTTTGTTCCACCTCCTCCGCTTGCTACACTGACAACGGGTGCCTCCCTGATCGGGTGGGGGCATTATCAGGGCAGGACAGTCCAGGGCACATGGCAACCAAACGAATGCCACTTGCACATAAATGTTCTGGAGATGAGAGCAGTGCTTTTAGCGTTGCAAGCCCTTCAAGACTCTCTTCCCTTGGGAACAATTGCAATCCAGACAGACAATATGTCTGTAGTGTGGTACATCAACAAACAAGGCGGAACCAGATCATACCCCCTGTGTCGAGAGGCACTCAGACTGTGGCAATGGGCGATTTCTTCTCAGCGTTTTCTGATAGCAACGCACATCCCCGGGAAGTCCAATCATTTTGCGGACAAGTTGAGCAGAGCTATTCTCATGCCTCACGAGTGGTCTCTGAAAGACTCTGTAGTGAGAGAAATTTTTCTCAAGTGGGGTCAGCCTTGCTGCGATCTTTTTGCTACTCCCCAAAACAGCAAGTGCAGAGAATATTTCACTCTGTTCCCTTTACCAGGCCAACCCAGCAGAGACGCTCTAGTCCAAGTTTGGCCCCGGGGACTTCTGTATGCATTTCCTCCTTTCCCACTGATCTCTCAAGTAATTCAGAAAGCTATCGCTCAGAAGGCCTCATTGATCCTCATTGCTCCTTACTGGCCTCGACAAGTGTGGTTCCCCTTTCTACATCGTTTTCTTTTGGAGCGACCGTGGAAGCTGGACCTAGTTCCAGATCTTTTGATCCATCAGTCGGGTCAGTTTCATCGCTCCCTCCCCTCTCTGAACCTCACTGCTTGGTTCCTCCAGTTCCTACCTTAGCCAGGCTTCCTCAATTATCTCACTCAGTTAGAGATATATTGATAGCTTCCCATAAATCTTCCACTCAAAAGATTTATTTGAGTAAGTGGAAACGCTTCTCATATTGGGCACAAGGAAAGGACATAGATCCTTTCACCGCTTCCATCCAACTAGTCCTTGATTTTCTAGCTGAACTCTTCCATGCAGGTTCATCTCCCTCTACACTTAAAGTTCAATTGGCAGCTATTTCTAACTTTCATGTGGGTATTTCTGAATCTGCTCTAATGTCCCACAAACTCTGCAAAGCCTTTTTGAAAGGAGTTTTTCTTCTCAGACCTCCTATAAGAAATCCTCCTTCTCCTTGGGACCTAAATTTAGTTCTTGCTTCTCTGATTCTTCCCCCTTTCGAACCTGCAGCTTCCTGTTCCTTAAAATTGTTATCATGGAAAACTCTTTTTCTGGTAGCTATTACATCTGCTAGAAGAGTTTCAGAGCTTCAAGCACTCAGTTGTCGTCCTCCTTATCTTTTGTTTCATAAGGATAGAGTATCCTTACGAACTAACCCGTCCTTTTTGCCTAAGGTGGTCTCGACATCAAATCTAAACCAAAGCATTGACCTCCCTGTCTTTTTTCCAGAGTATTCCAATAGGTCTGAACAAAAATTACACTGCCTGGATGTTCATCGTCAATTGAGGTACTACTTGGATAGAACAAAACAATTCAGAAAATCTGATCAGCTGTTTGTCTCCTATGCGGAAAGCAGAAAGGGACTTTCAGTTTCAAAGGTATCATTATCCAGATGGCTAACATCTTTGATTTCCCTGGTATATGAAATTAGACAACAAAAATTGCCTAATAAACCTAAAGCCCATTCCACCAGAGCTTTGGCTACTTCTTTAGCCTTCCAAGACAGACTGCCTATTGACACCATTTGTGCAGCGGCTACTTGGGCTACTCCCCACACTTTTATTTCTCATTATAAGTTGGATTTAGCTTCTAGACATAGAGCTAATTTTGGTTCCACTGTTCTCAGGAGTCTGTTCCGTTAGGCCACCCGGGACAAGGTGCTAGGGACGCGGTCCCATCCAGCAAGAATGAAGGCGAGATAGACAACTTAACATATAGAAGTTATGTTCTTACCATAACGTTCCATGTTAGTTGTCTTCTTCTCGCCTTCTTCTTGCGTCCCACCCTCCTTCCCCCTGGCCTGGACAGACCTAGAGAGTTGTGATCGTGACCTCTCTTTCTACCACCTCTTTCTTAGGTATATGCTGTTGTGCATATTTCCTGGATCAGGATGTAGGTCACCCCTTTTCTTTCCTGTTGTTAGAGGTGGACTCTGTTTTTTAGAGTTATTCTGTTACTATTATAAGCTGGGGTTAGCTTACAAACGAGATCTGAGGTAACTCTTGCCTAGCATTGTGGGATATAAGGGGAGCCTCGAGCCGGTGGAACCAACTCTCGAGCTTTGAGTGGCCGAGTCGGAGCCGAGGTCGGCTCCGAACCCATCCAGCAAGAAGAAGGCGAGAAGAAGACAACTAACATGGAACGTTATGGTAAGAACATAACTTCTATTTTCTTATTTCGAAGTTGTCCATATGTGTTACTTGACAAGTTAAAATATTGGAAATGAGCAAGTTAAGACATAATAAGTATCCTCCTATTCTCAAAGCAAGATTCGTTGGCCACAAGCTTGCCTATAACAGTTCTGAATTTAAATTAAGTTTTCCGTTGCCTAGAAGTTTGGATATGCATTCCATTCGAAGTGTACTTCAGAAGAACTGTTGCGTTATTCAGGGGACTAGAGAATTAATTCATGTATTGGGGGATCATCCGAATTTTTACTGTAAAAAAAATAGATGCTTGGAGACTATTTTTGAACATCTTGATCCCAGTAATTTTTTTGCTTCAACAAAGTAATTCATTTAATTATTCCAAAAAAAGAGATGTTTAAATGCGGAAATTGTGTTGCTTCTAAATATATTTTTCAATTTTCTAGTTTTACATTTAAGCAGAACAATTACACCCTTTATGTTTCTGATTATTTCAAATGTAATATAACATATGTAGCTTATTTAGGTTTTTGTGTACAATGCTTGCATTTTTATATTGGTAAGACTTCAAGAAAACTATCCGATCTTATTAAGGAACATCTTTCAGTAATTAGAAACTTACCTTAGGGTAAGATTGTATTAATTGAGTGGAATTTAAAGGTTTTTGTATGCTCTAACAAAAGTTAAATGAGTGTGTGTGACACATCCGACACCCTTTTGGAATTGAGAGTTCAGGTCGCAGCTGTTTCTTAATGGTGATGTTCTTTCAGGATTTGAATATCAAATGCCATTGAGATGGTTTTATGAAGTAGCATCATTAAATTTCACATTTATTTTTGGTGGTTTCTTACTGTTGGATGTTTTATTTTTTATTAGGTATGTTTGTATTTTATTGCTGTTTCTGATGAAGTTCTTGGGTCAAACTGAATGAAAGAGCTAAAGGTTATTCATTTGGTATTTGTTGTTTTTTCAACTGGGTCCCAGAAGTTTCGGGTTTTTCGTACTTCAGATTTTATTCTCTTGGCAGTTTTCCTAGTGATATCAAAAAAGAGAGCGGATTTGTAGAACTAAACTCCTTTATTGGTAAGTGCTTTCGTTGGCAAAAGGTAAGCCAACTTCTTCAGACCATCGAAAAACATACAAGATACAATCCCATGTGAAAAGGAATGCCTTTTAATACACAGTGTTAGTCTAATCAAGCAATCAACAATAAAAAAACCACAAGTAACCATTTGTTTGATGAACCAGAGATTTGTTCTACATAGGTTTTTCTAAAATCCGTAAACCTTAGACAATAAACTTTCTCAAGCCAAATTTATCTCAATATTAAAAATACCAAATCACCCAGCCTTGTGATGGTAACATATTTACTTTAAAATTACTAAATTTTTAAAACCATGTATATTAAAAGATCCTAAATGGATCTATTTATTCAAGAAGGCTTGTAATGCTTATCTAGCTAAGGCTTTTATTTTGAGTAAACATTTGATAGATACATATTCATTTAAACCCGTCATAATATAAGCCATGGTACGGATTTGCCATGCCAATTCTATTTCCTCGAGTTTATGTTGCCATGGGCCACCCCTGCTGCTACGGTGTACTTTTTGCAAGACAATAAAACTGAACTTATGGTCTGGGTGTTCTATTATATGCCTTGCTAGGGCATTTGTACTGATCTGCCTATCAATGCTATATTGATGCTCTTATATCCTTTGCTTGAGCTTTCGTTCTGTTTTTCCAATATAATAACCCTCGCATTGGTTGCAGACAGCCCCATATATTAACCCTTGGGAATCACATGTATGTCTACCTCAAATTTGATAGGTCTCATCTCTGATGTTAACCTTATTAGTCACTTTAATATGTTTACATTGGGCACATCTTCCACATTTAAACATACCAGTTTGGCCCGTTAAAGCTTTTTTCGGTCTCTCAACCAAGTTTTTCAAATTGAGACCTCTTCTCTATGTTATAGCTGGTGGTGTGCCCAACATTTTGACTAATTTGTTATCCTGTTGTATTAAAGACCAATTTTTACATATAATCGCCCTAATGCTGCTTGCATCTAGGGAAGAGGTTGTTAAAAAAACTAGTTGCCCCATTCAATACCTTTTCTTTTCACCACTGGTGGGGTTGTGTAAACTTGTTTTTCTTCTACCAGAGGTTGAAAATACCCTATTAATCTTTTATTACGTACCTGTTCCATCACTTGATTGATTAAGGGTAAAGGATAAGCTCTTTTTAAGAACATTTCCTTGAGGAGATTACACTCCTCTAAGAAATCATCGAAATTGGATACCATCCTCGCTGCTCTTACTGCCTGTCCCTGAACCACTGCCCTTTTCTGATGGAGGTATTGGCAACTTGTGAAGTGTAAAAATGTATTAGTATGTGGGTTTTTGATGGATGGTAGAACTAAATTGCTTATTGTTGTTGTCTTTAAGGTGGATGTCCAAAAAATTAACCTCATTTTGGCCTACTTGGTATGTAAATTCCAAGAATGAAGTAAATGAAGTAATTTCAGTTATAAACCCATTAATCATGTCCACCGGGCCCCTTCCACAAGAAAAACATGTCATCCTGGTACCTTGTGTACCAGGCCACATGTTCTTTGTATGTTGTACAATTAAATAGGAAGGACCTTTCCCAATAGGCCAAGACACTGTCAGCAAAACTGCTCCGACACGGGGAGCCCATTGCAATGCCACTCTTTTGGAGGAACAAGTTGTCTGAAAAAAGAATATAATTATTCTCCAGTATTATTTCAAGGAGGAACAAGTTGTCTGAAAAAAGAATATAATTATTCTCCAGTATTATTTCAAGGAGAACTTCTATCAAATTGATGTGCTGATGTTCCATCCCTCTTATGTGAAGGAACTCTCTAACCCATTTGATTCCTGTTCGGTGTGGAATGGAGGTATAGAGGTCCTTGATGTCGACTGCAAGGAAAATGTGATGTTCATTGAACTCTAGTGCATTAATATTTTCCAAAAAATGCCAAGAATCTCAACATACTTATGTCTCTGACTTAACAATTGGTTTCAATTTGCAGTCAACAAAGTTGGCACAAGCATATGTCACAGAACCCCTACCGTCCACAATAGGTCTAAAGGGTGGACTATTTAGATCCTTATGTATTTTAGGGGCACCAAACAATGTTGGAACTACTGGGGCTGGCATGGTCAAAAAATGGTATGTATTCACATCAGTGCTCCCTTCAAGAAAAAGGTCGCTCAACATGCTATTAATTTTATTATATGCCCCATTTAGCTCATTCTGGCTTGCTCTAACATATACATCACTATTTAATAAACTCAACATTCTTGTTTCATAGACCTGTTGGTCCATAAACACCAGCCCACCTCCTTTATCGGGTGTCATAACCCTCGCGTTACATACATTAAGCAGTTTGAGAAGATCCCGTTCATTAACAGTGATGTTTCTATTTCTGTTATACTTACCTACACTGCAATTAAGTGCATGCCTAATGTCCATTTCACAAATTTTCTCAAACATAGCCAATGACCCTTGCAGGGGCGGGTTGAACAGACTTGAAACTCTTAAACTGTTAATAAGTCCAGAGTTTGGTCCCAGTTCACAAGTCAGATTGAGTTTATGAACAAACATTTTCAAGTCTATAACAGTTCTGACTACGTCAGCTCTGTGGTCCAGAACAAAAGTCAGCCCTTTGGCAAACAAATTGGCCATTTCCTCATCAACTTCCAAAGAGCTAAAATTGAAGATATGGAAGTCTCCTTCTGTATTCACTAAAACTTTGGGTAGGCACTGGACTAACTCCTCCTCCTCCTGTTTTGGCGCCTCCTTTCTGGGGCTTGTTTCTTGTTGTGCCTTGGTTGTGATGTTTGTTGCTGGCCGGTATGGGTACTCTGAAAACCCTGCTGAAAATTGTCGCCTATTTGATTGTTCATATTGTTCTGAGCAATAGAGCCCCCCCCACCAACTTGGTTGTCGCCTTGGGCCATTCTGCTGTTGATAATTATGAATGCGCTCACTTCGGCGTACTTCTGTTGTTTGGGGAATGATTATATCATCCTCATTTTCCAAGTCAATGTCTCCACTCGAAGCACTTGGGCCAGGTGACCGCTCTTGAACCACCATGGCATCAGGTACTAACGGCGGTGGGGGGTAAGCAGTTGCTTTAGCATAAGCATTCACATCCCTGTTGATCTTTTTTCATTTAATCTCAATGCTTTTATTAATACTAGCGTCAATGCTGGTAAAAATTCTGGAATACTCATATCTGTAACGCTCAAAATCAGAAGCATTCTTTATAGTCTGTTTCAGCAATTCCAAATCTACTTTGAGAGTGGATATCTGTGTAAGATAATGTTTTATCAACGCATCTAAAAACTCTAGGCCCTGGCGATTTGAATAGTGCTATCAGTTAAAGATGAAATGTTGATTTATTTATTAAGCCGCTAGGGTAACGCCACTGGCATAACCCCTTTGGCACAATATTCTTAACACATTCTTGCAGATAGGACACTTGCAGTTGATATTTTCTACATTTAAAAAGTTTCGCATCAAGCTCATTCTAGTGTCCGACCATGGAGTTGCTATTATTAGATATTTCATTAGTAACTCCGGAGATGTCATTATTACAAAAAAAGTTGTTGTTATTGAGGTACATACCCATGGAAGGGATGTCGCTAGATGATGTAGTCCTAGGTTGTAAAACCAATGGTTGAATGCCTGTAGCCAAGTTAACAAGACCTCCATTGTTGTTAACCATCGCTCCAGATTGTGCAGATCTCACCGCTGGTGTCACAGATAGAAGCTGCGGTTGCCCAGCCGGAATTGACGACATAGATGTGTTACCTCCTGGTGTTCTGGAAGTCCCTGTGTTGTTGGCAGCTTCTACACGCTGCGTGAGTGTATTTACTCGGTTCAGCAACTCGTATACCAAAACTGTTAAGTCGCCCATGGTATTCACCTCCTGGTGAAGCAAGAAATTCCTCCTCTTGTGTAAAGGAGGTTGGGAGTCTGTTCCAAAGCCACTCGCCATAAATAACTTGCGTACTGACAAAAAACCCAAAACTAGTGAAAACAAAAACGAGTGGATTTGTAGAACTAAACTCCTTTATTGGTAAGCGCTTTCGTTGGCAAAAGGTAAGCCAACTTCTTCAGACCATCAAAAAACATACAAGATACAATCCCATGTGAAAAGGAATGCCTTTTATACACAGTGTAAGTCTAATCAAGCAATCAACAGTAAAAAAAACACAAGTAACCATTTGTTTGCTGAACCAGGGATTTGTTCTACATAGGTTTTTCTAAAATCAGTAAACCTTAGACAATAAACTTTATCAAGCCTAATTTATCTCAATATTAAAAATACCAAATCACCCAGCCTTGTGATGGTAACATTTACTTTAAAATTACTAATTTTTTAAAACCATGTATATTAAAAGATCCTAAATGGATCTATTTATTCAAGAAGTCTTGTAATGCTTATCTAGCTAAGGCTTTTATTTTGAGTAAACATTTGATGGATACATATTCATTTAAACCCGTCATAATATAAGCCATGGTACGGATCTGCCATGCCAATTCTATTTCCTCTAGTTTAAGTTGCCATGGGCCATCCCTGCTGCTACGGTCTACTTTTTGCAAGACAATAAAACTGAACTTATGGTCTGGGTGTTCTATTATATGCCTTGCTAGGGCATCTGTACTGATCTGCCTATCAATGCTATATTGATGCTCTTGTATCCTTTGCTCATATTGCTCAGTGCTGCAGTAGCCTTGGCTGTATGGATTATATCTTGCAAAGGCAATAACGTCTGTCCCGCTTCCAGAGTTTCAGGGTACTGTCTGTACACCCAAACAGTCCGTCAGCTCGAGCTGAGCTGACTTAAACCGTGTGTTTGGGCACCAAGCCCTTCAGAGCTTTCCTGCCACTGAAGAATATGCTCTTCTGGGGCAAAGGATTGCAGGTCTACTTATGCCATTCCTTTACTGGGCAGATACGTTTCCTTTGAGAAAAAAAAAATCTTCCATTTTAAAAAATTGGTTTGTTTAATAACAATTTCTGTTCAAGAAAGTTATTTTAAAGCTGAGTTTGTGGTTTAACAGACTGTTATAAACTCTTTTTTTTCCCTGTCTGCTTGTAAGTGGTTGAAAGTAATTTAAACCATTTTTTTCTGTGGAGAGAGAAGTTATACTTTTGGGGCTTGTAAAGTATTTGAGTGCTTTTTGCTCCATTTTTGTGAAAAACGTGACTAAAGGCTTTTTTTTTTTTTTTTTTAACTGGCTTTTTGTTGCTGCGTGTCTCTTTCCCAGGGGAAACATTTCCAGCTTGACCACAGAACAAAATGCCTGTCCTTTTCCCAACTACAAAAAGAAAAGGTCAAGGAAACGGCCTTTGCCACTAGAGCAGGCTAACAATTTGCATCACCCACAGAAGGTTGACTTGTGCTATAGCCATTAGTTGTACTTCAGACCACTCCTCTTTTACCCAGAATCAATCTTGTGTAGCACCATAAGCCTTATGGACAGGGGTTTATCCATGTCCTCTGTGGCTGTTGGGGTCCCCTTATTGGGCCAGTGAGAACCAGTCTTCTCGGCCGTGGGAGAGGGAACAGGGAAGGCTTCTCTGTTTTATCAGAATGTAGTGCCCATCCCTGGGGGAGCTGCTGCTGCCTTTATTGATTCTAGTGGCCCCATTTTTCTGTTAAAACATGTGTTGTCTGCTCCTCAGATTTCCTTACACAGGAGTAGGTTACTGAGTCTGGCTTGGGCTTAAGTCATGCTGTTGATTCTTCTTATAAAGTTATTTCTGGTAAAAGAAAGAAGGGTACCTGGTAAGAGTTTTAAGCTGATAGGTATACACTAGGCAGTCTGCAGACCATTAAACCTAGCCTGTAACACGCATTTAGAAGTTCCCTACAGCCTCAAGCAGGGCAATGCATATAACTGGGACTGCTAATTGAACAGAATTTCTTCCTTAACATGATATTTTCTTTCTTCCTTTCCTTACCCTTCTTGCTGTTGAGGGCACCGTGCTATAGCTCTGAGCCAAGTTATTAGTACTGACATACTTTTTCTCTTTGGCAGTTTCTTTCTTTTTTTTGTTCATGTTCTGAAACCCTTTTCTGTGCAGTTAGTGGGCATAGAGCTCCTTCAGTGTCCTTTTTCCTCCTTGGAGATTACGCATTTCTGATTGTATATTTTTTGCTTTGCCCTTCCCCACCCCCACCCCCTATATAGAGGCAAGTTTTAAGCTTCCTAACCAAGATTTCTTGTGAATAGTTTTTCCATTTGTAGCAATTTTTTTTCATCTCCCTCTGCACTATGGAGGGAGCCTGCCAGATGAGACTATTTGCACTCGGTCAGCTCATTTGTTCTTTGGGTACATAGGCCAGGCATCCCTGGGCTAGATGAGAGAGCTTAGTGGCCCTTTTGTTCCTGTGCAAGAAATCCTGTTGGGCCATCCATTCCTATAGTAGTGAGTGTTTGGTGCGAGGGAGTGGGTTAGCTAGCCAGTCTTGAGGAGTAGCCTACCTAAAGGTTTTCACGGATTCCTACTGGCTGCCATGTCAGGGGAGGAGGTGCATTTGTTCCTATACTTGCTTCCTATTCCCTGACTCAGCAGGGAAGTCCTTACTTCATTCTTTTAGACTATGCGTGTACTGCAGATGTGTGATACTCCAGACACCTTTAGGTGTTGCCACTGCCATCGGCCTAATGGTCTCTACCCCCAACCAAAAGATTGACAAGCTGGCATCTGCCACTCAAGTTCATCCTCTTTTCACCCCTCAAACACTCCTGCTGCAATAGAATACTGATCATCTGGGCTATATTTGGGGCTTTGTCCTGTACATCATGGGGCTAGAATGTTCAGACCATTTTTTGAGGATCTGTTTTTTTTCTAGATCTTCATCTAATTCAAGTACATGTCACAATCTTCTTCCACTATGCACTTGTCCCTTTTGTATCTCTTTCCTGGATCCAAAGGCTTTAGGTTTAGGGCAGCTGTTCTTGAGCTTCCTTCTCCATATCTATTGGGTCACCATGTATTTATCCTAACTATTCTTTTCCTGTGTAGAGTAGAAGCCTTTCCTCAATTTACATTATTTTAGACTATTCTTTCCAGTTTGATCTTTTTCTAGGGATAAGGTATTCCTTTTGTGTTCAAGATATCTCAATCTTCTCGATGAGGTCTGTATTTGGTGTCTTTTTTTTTTTGGTCTTATCCAGTCAGCTGTGTCTTCGTACCTAAACAAGTCAACCTATTATGCACCCCCTTTAACTTTTATTTGTCACCGACATTGTCGATGTTGTGTCATCAAACCAGTTGAACCATGGAAAGTTAGTTGCCTAATATTATCAGGTTATCATAAATTATAAACGTGACCAAACCATTGTTTTTTTTTTTTTTTTTTTTTTTTATATACCAGAGCTGACCAGTGTTTGATAATGATGGGTTAACAAGTATAATGGGAGACAAGAACTGGCAACTAATACTTCTACAAAAATCAATTCTGAATTATAATTCTCTTACAACACACTGACATGTTAGCCATTGGCTGCAAAAGTAACCCCTCCTCCTCCTATCCTATAATTTCTAAGGCAGCTAAATGATCGGTATCTGAAGTTATATTCCTTCACTATTCCAGGAGTCAGTAATTACAACCAAGTTGTAATTTATTATTTACTGAACTTGACTACATTTAGTTCATTTATTTTATTACTCAAACTTCGATCATTAGCATGGTATACTTGGTAACCTGGGGTATTTATCATGGTTGTAACTAACCTTAATTCCTGGATAAAATCCAGAAATGTTTCACAATATTAACCAATTTCGAACTTGACAGTTTACCACCTAAATAATTCAAATGATACCTATCGTGCCCAAATAAACTTATTCACAAAATCATGCCAGAAATTAATAAAATCAGTGTCCTTTTTGAGTACACCAGTTATGTAACCATTTATTGAGCTGCATTGCTTTTGTGAATTGTTAATCTGATGAGGCTAGTGAGGTTAAAATTTTGAAAAGCAGAAATTTATTTTGGTTTCTCAACCTCTGAAATACTTTCAACCATCCTGCATGTGTAATTACTGAGCTATGAATAGATCTTTTCTTTGTCATTTTGACAAGGCCTGCATAAATGTCTAAACTAGAAACTGTCACATCCTTTCTGTCAGTATTATCAAGTGGTCTGCTACATCTCCTAATCATTGAGTCACCTATAATTAATGCACCAGTATGTTATCCCCAGTATTTACCATATCGGTTCTAAATTCCCTCCAACTGCTCTTTTACTACTGCGTTTATTTAAAGCTGATTGAGACTGGCTGGTGTCATCACCATCACTGTTGCCTTGTCTTCCCTTCCTTAGTTACTGTTATCTACCTTTTCCTGAAAATCTAATTCAGTCTGCAATAAAGATTTTTCAACAAGGTTATTTTTTTTTAGTAAACTCTGTCTGAACCTGTATGTCCACTGTGAGAGGTTTTCTAAATAAAAATACATGATCCCCATTGTATCTGTGTTATAACTAGAATGATCCTTCTCCTTAAAGGAATTGATGTCCATTTGAGAACCTTCAGAAATCATAAAAACATTACACAATTAGCCTTACTTTGTTTGGAGAGAGCTTTGTACCTTAAATCCAACTCCTCACTTATTAAAAATTCACAATTGACCACTTCTGATTAAGTCTCTCTTCTTACACCTCCAGTTCCATAGGTAAGTTGGTCAGCTGAACACTTAAACACACACATTTATGTCTGACTACTAAACTCTGTGGGAGTGTGCTGTACACGAGACAATGAATAAAGTGGAAAAGTGCATTTTCATCAGTCAGTGACTGCAAACACAAATCTGTCCATTTTAAAACCAAACTTACAAGTAACTAAAAAAATTCCAGAAGCTCTGCTACACTCCTGACCTGTCTCGCATGTTGTGCTTCACAAGACGCATCTTTGCATTTTTTTCGCATCACTCTCATAATGCGCGTCCTTAAATAGCAAGTCTAATCTCTATCTCACTAACACACACACACCCTAAAGTAGTAGCAAGGGAAGAAATTTCTAACAAATAAAATGCAATGAAACCCTTGGCTGCGTGTGCTTCATTGCTTCATTTTTTATAGCTAAGAAGAGTCTTCTCAGTTGTGACCTTATATTGTCAGTCTCATGTGTTTTGAGATTTCCAGATTTTCTTTTCTTTTTCTTACAAGATTGAGTTGTGTGTCTTAAGATTGACTCTGTTCTTGTCAGTTTGCTGGAGTTTACAGTTTCATATTAAGGCTATTTTAACTTTTAAGATGTCTTTCCATAGCAATGTATTTTTGTAATTTGATTCTGAGACCCAGACTGGCTATTCCCATGTGGTCCTGGTGGATTTACATTATGGCCTAAAAAGCTTCATTATTTCATCTTGTTTGAGTACCTGTGCCACTTAATGTTTCATCCCCTAAACTAGGCTATTCGGTCTTTCTCTCTTCTTGGGGGGCTCAGTAGCCCAGGGTATCTAATCTTTTCTCCACTTAAGCAGTTATTTCCCAAAACTGAGATTAATTCCTAATAGTTCCCTTATGTGTATTATGGAATGCTTTTCAACTTACTGTGATTATTTATAATGTATGGTGTAGAACTCTCAACCTGCCAGCTACAAAATGTAGAACACTGCCTTTCATAATGTAGACCAAATGGGCAAAATGTGGAATGCATACTAACAGCTTAAACTAGAAAGCTCACAGGATGGTTAAAATGTTACTTAATGCATCAAAAGAAAAATTTCCAAGTATAAATAGAATTCAGAATTGTTTACCATGGATGTTGGTTATTAAAAATTCTTAACGCTGAATGTGTTACAGACCCTTACTGTGGAACAGCGAGGAACTTGGACTTTTTAAGACTCCACTTGAGGAATGTTCCTCAGGAGGTACATTTCAGAGTTTTGACACGCTTTCATACTGTGGCTGCTTCTATAAAACAGATTTGATCTCTGCTACTAGGGACATGATCTCTACTGAAGTCCACTTGTGTTAATGAGTGAATAGTACATGCTTCTGAAGGCCATTTGCAAGATGTACTGAGATCAGGTGATATCTTCTGTTCAGTCCAAGTTAACTGTTGCAGAATTTGCCTAACATGAGCTTAAGAACTCTGTCTCATAGATGGAGAAAGATTGACCAGTTTCAACACATATACACCATAATGATAAATGTAACCAGATTAATCATTGTGCAAGTATCCAGCTTCCTTCCACTGACCACAGTAAATGTGGTCCTGGAAGCCCAGTCAGAGAGCAGTTTCTTTGATTGTTCCTCCTCATTTTATCAAATAGCTGGTGAAACGTCCTTCTACACATAAGGTTATGAAAGGGGTGTATTCTGTAATGAAATGCGTTCTTGTAGTTGGGCTTGTAGAAGGAAACCGTTTACCAAAAAACCTGAGATGGGATATTCCTGTAGTCCATGGTTCAGGAAAATTTCCATATATATGAATTTATTGAGAATGTTTGTTAATGAGAAACCATTCAACCAAGGCCAGCAGACTGAAAGGGCAAGTCACAACATTTTTCTGTAGGGGAGACCACCCCACAACCACCAGTGTTGATATAACAAACTCCATAGTCAGAAAACCTCCTGGGTAAGTTTTAAATGTTTTGTGATTTTAATCACACATTTTCATTGGGTATGCTTTTAGGACTGTGTTAACACCTGTCCTTATGGTTATTAACTCGGGATGTGATACAACAATGGGAAGATATTTTTTCTGTTTTTCCACATAAATTTTCAATGCGACACACTGATAGTAGCTCATAACCCAAAGCTTGATTGTGTTATTGATAAAGAAATTGACAATGGGGAGCAGTTAGGCAGGTATAATCCTAGCCTTAAGCAGCATTCCCTCTTCTCCAAGGATGATGCCACAAAAACAAAAAATGGTTGATTTTAACAAATGGCTTAGCTTCTTGTGCCACTCCAAGGGGGTGTAGTACCCGTAAGCCTGGGAAGACATGGTTGACTGGTCACGTTGATGTGCCAGAAATGGTCTGCACATCTCCTCTAGGCTTTTGGATACTGTCAAAGGCATTAGCCACCCCCATTATGCCTTTTTAAGGCAGTGTCAAAATAACCAACTTCCGAACATAAAATCCTCACCTCCCAACATAACTCTCTAGGGAAACTTTAGGTACTGCTGCTTAATGCTACGAGTCTAAACAAGAAATTGCTCTCCTGGAAGCGCACCTCACTATGGAAGATGCTGACGTCTGTGCAGTCACCGAGACATGGTTCATAGGCATGGAAAGCACCTCAGCCATGCAAGGCTACAATGTCTTCCATACATTCAGACCATAAACTGAGCATGAAAGAACCAAAAGAGGAGGTGTATCTGTCTTCATTAAGGAGAAGTACACCACGAGATACGAGGCCATTTCACACTGAGCAAATCAGAGTAAGTCGGAGGAAGGGCTCTGAGCTATTTGTGATATATAACATTAAGTATCCTGTTTTTTTGCTTATTTCTGAGTTATTTATAGCACTTTTATTTTACTCACTGTGTGTGAGGTATTAAGTAGAAGTTTCTACAATTGTTAAGCATCTGGTTGGGTTTGTTCTGATTTTTGCAGTTGCCCACCCCTACTGTAAATTTGATCTGGGACACTCCTCCCAGTCTAGTGTCATTACCTCATTCTACCTATTCCAGGGAGAACATTTGAGAAAGCCAACCCAGTTAGCTTCTGCTCCTCCTTTCCCCTTTCCACTTTACAAAAGAAATAAGTTTCTAAGCTTGTTTCCTGCCTTTCCTATAAGTTGTCTAGTCAAGATACAGATTTGCTGTATCCAGGACTGTTTGTAAGCTTCTGAGCCCCCAATCCTTTCTGTGTTGGAGGGAAGCCTTCTAGCTTAATTTTGTTTCTTAGAACTAGCCAGATTTCTAGTTTCAGTACTCAAATCTGTTTCTTTGAGCTCGGCACTTGTTCAGAACTCATTGTAAGCACTAAATAAGCTACAAATTACTACAGCATTCCTCTTTCCTCACTTGTCTAGAAGAAAACAGTTTTTAGTACTTAATAAATAAGCACCTATCCAGGCATGTCTAAGGGTCAGCTCCCGATGTTTTCTCCTGTCTACCTGATTAATCTGTGCATCTTGGGGCAATGCAGCAATTGCCTCATGTACACAGACAACCCTCTCCTCCTACCACCCAACACTACAACCTGTGAGAGATGCACTTATATAACCAAGCTGGAAGCAAAGCTCTCTATAACCAAGCTGAAAGCAAAGCTCTCTTCACCCAAGACTGGACTAGACAGTCAAGAGGAGAAGGTAAACACTTGCACCACACCACACTCATCACATAGTCCCTCAAAACCTACACCAGCAAAACACACATAGAAACATAAAACGCACGCCTACATTGGCGGCGGCTCTCAAAAAAAAATCTATGCAAGCAACAGGGACCTCCAAAGCAGAAAAGCAAGCAACCTCCACCCCAACACAACCCAAATGACACAAAGCCCACAAAATCAGTGTGCCACTCAACCACAGCCCATAAGGCATATCAACGTACCCAACACTCTAGTCATAGGTGACTTTATAGTCAGGCACACTGATGTTCCACTCACCAGGCTAAACAAGGAGAAAGTTACTGTCAGCTGCCTGTTAGGTGCCAGGATCTGCCACATAACGCATGCACTCAGGTCACTCCACAGCAAGTACAAATATGACTCTGTCATTGTCCATGTTGGTGTGAATGACCTAAGATGTACCTCCCCGGACTACATGAATAGAGACATGGAGGAGCTTTCTGATCTTGTAGCCCAGGCAGGTATGACCCTAGCCCTGAGTAGCATCCTGCCATCACCCAGAATAACACAGTACAAGGACAAAATGATTGACTTCAACAATTGGCTACGCTTCTGGTGTCATTCTAAGGGGATCCAGTATCTGTCTGCCTGGGATGATATGATTGACAAACCACGATGCTTTGCCAGAGATGGCCTGCACCTGTCGCCCTTGATATTCCGGATACTGGCTAAGGCTCTTGCCACCCCTATAGTGCCTTTTTTAGGCAAGATTCAAATGACAAATTCACCACTGTAACAGGTACAAGCAAGCAAAATCGGAGGGTAATGCTACTTAATGCTAGAAGTCTAAACCTCAAAATGCACTCGCTCGAGGCATTCCTTAAAATGGAGAACATCGACATCAGTGCAGTGACAGAGACCTGGCTCAATGCTCCAGAGAGCACCACTGCATTACCAGGCTATAATTCATACCACACCTTTCGGCCACCTAACCTGGACAGAAGCACTAAAGGGGGATGCGTGTCCATATTCATTAAGGATATCCACACCTCCAGGCTAGTTGCTCAGCATAATGCATCTGAGATTATCCAAGTGCAACTAACTCTGGGCAAGACCACAATGCAAATTGTAGCTTGCTACAGATCTCCTACCATGCCCCAGGATTCCCACTCCTCATTTCTTGATGCACTGGGAAATATTAGGGTACAACCTAACACCCTAATAATGGGCGATTTCAACTACCCCACCATTAACTGGGAAAACTACTCCTGTACCAACTCTTGTGCTCAACGTTTTCTGTAATTCATAAATTACAATACCTTGGATCAGCTTATCCACACCCCCACCAGGGGCAGCAATATCCTAGACCTGGTCATTACCAACATGGGCAACCGGTGTTCCACACTAGAGGTCAATTCCTCGTTGGTCAGATCCGACCACAAGCAAATCACCCTAGACATCCACATCCCACCCCCACCCCATTAGTGAAACAACCGTAAAAATTTTCTCCAAAGCCAACTTCATGTTTCTTAAGACAGAAACGGCAAACTTCATGACACCCATGCCGACGGGCAATAGAGATACGACTGAATCCTATACAATTGCACTTTGTAAGCACTTACACGAGTGCATGGATCGTGCAATCCCTAACAGAACCAAGATGCTATCCTCCAAAACTAAGGAAGCCAATCTGGTGGTCCCCTGCCATAAACAAACGCTACAACCGAAGAAGGAAACTGTTGCGCAAAAAAAAAAAAAAAAAAAAAAAAAAAGAGTAAAATCCCATGATTGGAGGAACTCCGTGGTCAGCCTCAGTAAGAAGCTGAGATCCCTCATAAAATCCTCCAAAGCTAGTTACAAAAACAAAATCACCACCGATTCTAAAGACAACCACAAAGCATTCTATAGCTATGTCAAGAATCTCAATGGCAACACTCAAATCTGCTCTGAGTTACAGCACAATGGCACTAAATATACAGAACCAACTGATATTGCCAACATCCTGGCAGATAGGTTCAGTGCTAACTTTACCCCTCTCTCATCCCCTAAAGGGCCCATCTCTATACCGGAAGAATGCAAAGTACCTGTAATCATGGCTGCACAGGTAAAAAAACACACTCTCCAAAGCCAAGAACACAGCATCCATGGGACCTGACAACATTCCAGGCTGCGATCTGCATGAACTACGGAATGAACTGGCACCCCTCCTAAGTACCATGTTCAGTCATAGCCTCACCTCAGGCTTTGTGCCCACTGAATGGCTCACAGCAACAGTTATCCCACTCCACAAAGAGGGAGCCACCACGGACCCCGGGAACTACCGTCCCATTAGCCTGACGAGCCTGGTCTGCAAGGCTTTGGAGCGTATCATCATGGAACCTATAAACAATGACATTGGTAATCTCCAAACTCTGGAGCCTACCCAGTTTAGGTTTGTAAAAGGCAGATCATGTCTCCTAAACCTTATAGACTTCTTTGAAGTGATCACCAAAGCCGTAGATGAGGGTAAGGTGGTTCACACAGCCTATCTAGATCGCGCCAAGGCTTTTGACACCATCCCCCACTGTGGAATTATAGACAAACTCACTAAACTAGGTATAAATCCCTATGTCACAAGATGGGTTGCCAACTGGCTCACTGACAGAACCCACACTGTGAAAGTAGCAGACTCTAAATCCAACTTCAGACCAGTGACAAGTGGAGTACCACAGGGTTCAATCCTAGGTCCTCTCCTGTTTGGTATCTACTTCTCTGAAGTACAGGCTAACACAAGGTCTTTGGCTAACAAAGTTCGCAGACTACTGCAAACTAGGAGCCATAATCAAACTCCTAACGATGTGGACATCCTACAAAAGGGCCTCACTGAGACAGATGCCTGGTGTCAAAGCCATGGCCTCAAGCTCAATGCCAAAAAGTACATTGTCATCCCTTTTGGTAAAAACTCTTTACCCATGAACTACCACATAGGCGATAGTCTACTTAACACTGAAAGTGTGATGAGAGACCTTGGGACACAGGTGGACAGTGGTTTCTCCTTTGATAATCACATCGCCAAAGTAGTCAAGAAATCCTTCTACATGGCACACCTCATCACAAAAGGTTTCTCATCCAGGAAAAATAGAGGTCATTGTTCCCCTCTACTTATCACTCATTAGACCCATTGTATAGTAAAACACCCTTGTGGTATGTACCTCACAAGACATCTACAACAACTGGAAAGTCCACAGAAATACCTCACAAAGAGAATTACCGGCCTCAAACAGATTCCCTACGTAGACCGTCTCAAAAAACTTCAGCTTTACTCTGTCGCATATCGCCTGGTCAGAGGCGATCTCTGCCTAACATACAAAGCTATGTCAAACCCAGAGCTGTTTGGACATGCTCCATGTAAAGAAATCCCAATCCCTCAGAGCTACACACTCTAGGGACTTAAACCTTGTCACCACAATAAACAGAACATGCTGGATGGATAGATTCCTGTCCCAGAGACTATCTATATCGAACAAATTTCCTCATTAGCACTCTTCAAGAAAAATCTTGATGATTGGATGGAAGATGGGAAATTCACCCCGGGGATCACTTATGTGGCTCTGCTTGACAGGGGCACAGGAAAATAATTTTCTTGGGTGGCAAAAGTCAGGGTACTGTTTTTGGCTAGGCTTATATAGGCCCTAGGGCCAATAGCCTAGTACCTACCTATGAGACTGGTCAAACAGTGTGACTCTGGACATGGAGTCGCTCAATTAACTATAGGCAAAGCCCCCTACCACATCCTAGCTAGCTATAGGTCCCGACCATGAAACAGGAAAAGCACATCACATACCTGGACTTAGTGGAGTTATTTGCCGTCCTGCCCGACACCTTACTCATGGGTGATTTTCATTATCCTACCATTAACTAGGAAACATACATGACCACAAACATGGTGGCTCAGAGGTCCTTGGACTTTAATGTCAATGCTCTGGAGCAGCTAGCCAGCACACCCAAAGAGGCTCAACTGTCCCAGACATAATACTCTGTAACATGTTAGAGCATTGCACCCTTCCCTGTGTGATGTCCTCCATGGTAAGATCAGACCATAAATCAGTCTTGCTTGATGTAATTAAGACCAGATACCCCATCGTGTTCAGACAATCTACCTCCTACTAAGTAATGATATAAGAAGTTTCAAAGCCCCCTTGAATGCAAATAACACTAACTCCTTTGCAGAGGTGTACACCAATGCCCTGTATCATCACTTAAGAAGTTGTATAAAACTGGCTGTACGTGACCAGAATAAAACCAGGACTTGCCGAAAAAACAAGCCACTCTGGTGGTCCTCTAGTATAAACAGGCTATTCAACAAGAGAAAGAAACTAATTTCATTTTTATTTTTTATTTATTTTACATTTGTTTACTGGGAAAGTCCGACTGGACATGGGTCCTTTTTCAGCAGAGGCCCAGGGAGATGAGCTCCACTTTTACTTAATAAGTCATAGTACAATGTACAGTAATAATTTGTCACAATGCATAAGTAAATTAAAAGAATAATAAGTAATATAAGGGTAATGCAAAAGAGTGCAATGCCATACAAAAAGAGAAAGATTGTAATTACATGAAGTAGTAGTAGTTTGTAGCCAGCATGTCTTGCATTACATTTCATATATTAGAAGCAAGCAGTTGGAGATAGAGTATGTAAAACACAATTGGAGATGGAATACATAAATCATTGCACAGGAGAGATGGTTGTGCTTGAATATAATACGTAGCAAGTTCCAGTTTTAGAGGTCTGGTGAAGATGTGCGTGAGCAATTATTAGCTTCTGAGGAAGGGAAATTGAGCTATTATGTAGAATTACAGGGACAGAGCCAGCAATTTGAAAGATGTGTTTTTACTAGTGTTTTGAATTGTGGAATAGAGCAGTTGGAAATGAGAGAGCTTGGGAGTTTATTCCATAATTTGGAAATGTAGTGTGAAAATAGTGATTCACTGGCTGAGTTGTTTGCTTTGGAGACATGTAGGAGGGATTTGTTGGAAGAGCGGAGATATCTAGAGGAGTTGTATGGCTGTAAGAGGTTATGGAGAGCAGGAGTTTTATGGTGATGGAGAATTTTGTGAGCAAAGGTAAGCTGATTAATGTGCAGTAGCTGCGGAAGTTCCAGCCAGTTTAGTTGTCGATGGGATCTATATGAAGCACCAGTTGCAAATTTGGCTATCTTGTTATTGCAAGATTCAAGTTTGGCAAGGTCAATTTTACAGAGGTTGGCAAGTACTGGGAAGGTGTGTAAGGGAGTAGATAGGAGGTGCATTTGGCCAATATTGGATTTAGTATTATTAGTTAGGAATTTTATTGTTCCTATACAGGAGACAGAGTTTCTTGTGGACATAATGGTTTGGGCAATATGTATATCAAACTTCAGATTGTTGTCTATTTCAACACCTAGTAGTTTTGTGTTGATTGAGGATGTAATGATAGTTTTGTTTTTGGATAAGTTGCTGAAAGGTGGGGAGGGGGTTTGTCTTGGGTGGAGGGGGCTTTGCCTGGATGGAAGAGGAGAACTTTTGTTTTGTGTGAGTTAAGGATGAGGTGGGAGTTAGTGAGGCAATTTTTAGCCAATAGGAAAGATTCTTGGGTGTGTTTGTGGAGTGTTTGAAGAGAGGAGGCTGATCATATAAGGGTTGAATCATCAGCATATTAGACTATGGTGGCGTGAGGTTTGGAGGTATGGAGTTGATTTGGTAAAGACAGAGAGAAGTAGAGGTCCTAGGATAGAACCTTGGGGAACTCCTATGCTAAGTGGAAGAAGGGGATATTTTTTGCTGCCATAGGACTACTTGTTGACATCCTGCAAGATAATTCTGGAACCAGGAGATGGATGAGGCACAGAGTTTTAGGGAGGAGAGGATGTTGATTAATTTTGGGTGGTTAACCATATCGAAGGCCTTGGATAAGTCAAGAAAAATGGCAGATACATATTGCCCCATTGTTCTTAGTGGTTGTCTGTGTTAGTAAAAGACATCAGGGCTGTGTTGGTGCTATGAGAGTGGCGAAAGCCATGCTGTGTGTCTGTTAGCAATTTTTCTTTGAAGGTAATCCCATGAGTTGGGTATGGATGACTCTTGAGAATTTTAGACAAAGGGGATAAGATGGCAATGGGGAGATAGTTTAACTCAGTGGAGTTGCCCCCTTTGTGTTAGGGGTATAATGTGAGAAGTTTTCCAAATAGTATCAGGCTCTTTATGATTGATCTATTTATGAGAATGGCTACTGGATAGGCTGTTCCTTCTGCTGCAATTTGAAGGAATTCAGCAGGGAGGTTATCTGCTGCTAGGGTAGTTGGTTTAAGCCTTTTGAGTAGGTTTTTGATTGTGTTTACAGGGACTGGTTGGAATGAAAACAGGCTGGTGGAAGTTTGCGAGTGGGTGGTATTTTGGTGTGTGACAGGAGTGGAGTCACTGGTAGAGGACTGAGAGTTTGCAAGGGCTTGTATTAGTTCTGTAAAGTAGGTATTAAACTGTGTTGCTACTCACTCTGTGTTGTTGGAGTTGATGGAGTGGGAGTAGCTGATTTACTTGGTGTAGTGTGTTGTTTACTGCACCCCAGAATTGTTGTGGATTGTTTTGGTGTTTTATTTAAATATTTTGGTAGTAGTTGGTTTTATCCCATTTAACTAGTTTTTGGATTTATGTAATTCAAGGTAAGTTTGCTTTGTTAAGCGGGATCTATTTTTATGACATTGTACCCAGGCCTTATCCTGGGCCTTAATTGGAGATCTACATTCTTTACTTAGCCAGGGAGCATAGTTTGATTTGACTCTAATGCTTCTAGGTGGGGCATGGTGGTTGAGGATGTTTAAGAAGGCGGAGTTGAAGGAGTTAACTGCTTCATCTAAAGGTAGCTGTCTAAGTTTCCCAGTTGCAGTTTTTTAGGGCGGCAATGAAATTGTTGGTGTTGAAATTCCTTTTATCTCTGATTTGACGGTAGGTGGCTTAGTAGATATGATGGGTTTTAGCACGGAAGAGAAAAGTTGGCTGGTGGTTATATAGGTTGTCAGGGAGACAACCCGAGTGTGGCATTTGGGTTGGGTTGTTGACTAAGGTCCAGTCTAATATGGATTGTCGACTGAAATTTTTATCTGTCCTAGTGGGAGATGTGATTAGTTGTGTAAACCTGTGTAGGTTAATATGTGATGTTGGATTAGAGGAGGAGTTTGTTAGCCAATCAATGTTGAAATCGCCTACGAAGATTGTCTCTTGAGTAAGGGAATTAGATGCCCAGTGTAGTATGTATTCGAGTGCATACTAATGTCCAAGAACAAGAGAGGACTGGCACAGCAGAGGAAGAAATCCCTCTCTAGCTTAAACAAACAAATTAGAGATCTTGTCAAGTCCTCCAAAATGAAGCAAAAATAGCCTTCCTAGCTAAGGATAATCACAAGGCATTCTGTAGCTGTGCCCATAATCTAAAAGGGAGTACCCACCTATGCACTGAACTGGTTGTGGATGGCACCACCCATACTCAAGCAGAGGTAATAACCAACCTGCTAGCTGATAAATTTGGAACAAACTTCGCCCCCTGTCCCCTCCAGTCATCTCCCAAATTATACCTGCCACCATTCCTCAGCCTATTATCTCAAGAGAGCAGGTCATCTTGATGCTCTCCAAGGCCACAAACACAGCATCAATGGGACAAGACAACATCCCAGATTGCCTTTTAAACAACTTGAAGCATGCCCTAGCAGACCCGCTTTGGATCCCTGTTGAAACGCAGGCTGCAAACTGGTTATGTTCAGAGAATGGAGGACAGCAATAGTAATCCCTCTACACAAAAGGGGATCAACTAACCCTGGGAATTATAGGCCCATAAGCTTGACTAGCCTCATCTGTAAAGCCATGGAAAGAATCATTGTGGACCTTGTTATTAACAGGGATATATGTAATCTCTGGACTCTGGACACAACCTAGTTTGGATTTATTAAAGGTATAAAATGCCTGTCAAACATGGTTAACTTTAAGAAAGTTACCACGGCTCTGGTCTAGGGAAAGACTGTATATACCGCCTGTCTTGACCTAGCCAAGACATTTGACACAATCCTCCACACAGGAATTAGAGACACTCTCCCAACTGCAAATTAACCCCTGCATTGTCAGATGGGTAGCCAAGTGGCTCACTGACAGGACACATGCTGTCAAAGTGGGTGATTTCACCTGTAGGAAAAGACAAGTCACCAGTGGCGTACTACAGGGTTCTGTGCTGGGCTCCATATTGTTTAGAATTTCTGAGAAGTCAAGGCAAACTTGGAAAGCCTGTGGCTGACCAAGTTCGCTGATGATTGCAAATTGGGAGCAATCACCGAGTCCCCCCAGTGATGTTAACATACTGCAGACCGGGTTAAAGCAGACAAATGATTGGTGCCAAAGCCATGGATTAAAGCTAAATGCAAAAAAAAAAGCATTATTATTCTCTTTGAGAAAGCTGACATCCCTTTTAATTACATTATAGACCATACCCCACTAAGTGTAGACCCAGTGGTACGTCATCTTGGTACTTAGGTTGACAGCAACCTGAACTTTGACCACCACATATCTAGAGTAGTAAGGAAATCCTTCTATGTGGCACATCGTATAAGTAAAGGCATCGCATCTAGAGCTAAGGATGTTATAATTCCATTATGCTCTGCCCTCATCAGACCAATAATTGAGTACAATGCTCCCTTTTGCATGTACCTCACCAGACACCTACAACAGTTGGAGTGACCACAGAACAAGACATTACAGGGCACACAAAGTCTTGTGCAGAAAGACTGAAAGCCTTGTCACTGTATTCTGTCTCCTACAGGTTGCTAAGGGATGACCTGTGCCTGACTTACAGGGTAGTCTCTGACCTGGCCCTGATGGAAATGCTACACATTCTACTGCATGAGGATCACTCACTCCAGGGATCTTAACCTAGCCTCTGACATGAACCGGTCATGATGGAGAGATATGTATAGATCCTATATGAGCTCCATGTAAAGGTATAGGGACCATCTCGTTTTAAATATTGAACATGTGATTTTATTTTAAATTCTGTGGTAGGTCATGTGATTATGATATTTAAATGTTTGGAATTATATGGATCATTTGGCTGCTACACCTGATGAAGTTTTAATGTGAAAGTTGTTTAGGGTTTTTTATGTGAGAAGTACATTTTAAGTTTTTGAGAGAGATTTCCTAGCTCTGTGGATCTGCTTTTCTTGTACATTTTATTGCCTTGTTAAAACCATAGATTTATCATTATGCTGAGGATTTTGTTTTTTGCTTTTTTTGTTTTATGCTTGACAGGTAGATATATCTCCCAGAGACTTCCACTTCTCTCGAACAAGTCTCTGATTCACATGAAACTGAGCACCTCCCTGACCCTTTTCAGACGCAACCTAGAGCAATGGATGGATGACCTCAAATTCACTCCTGGGGTGGTGCCCATGTCCCCCCTGGACAGAAGTCTGTTTTAACTACCATAGAACCTTACATCTGTAAACTTCACTGGCCTAACCACCAATAACTGGGGCAACTCAGGATAATATGGCTAGGCTTTTAAGGGCTCTAGGGCCATTAGCCTATTAGCCTTCTATGACTCTGATCCTTTGTGTTCATCTTTCTTTTGCTGGAGAACTTACTTGGAGTAAACCCAAGGAAAGAGGGTAGGTTTGGCATAATGGTTAAGGTCTTCACCTCATAGATACAAGGTAAAAGGTTTGATTCTGGCCTAGTGTTATTGGCTAGGCTTAAATAGCACTGTGTTGCTTTTAGAGCTGAGAAATAGCATTCCTCATTGAACTACACATATTTAGTGACCGCTTTATTTAGCTGTAGTGCTTGTTTGCTATTCTCTGCCTGACTATTGCTGATCTCTGTTTGCATTTGATTTTTCCTGCCCACCTGCCCTCCTGCTGTTGTGCTTTTAAACTTTGTGGCTTTTGAGTTGCCTGTCCCTGCTGTAAATCTGATTTTGGAAACTCCTCAGTCCCATCTCATCAGCTCATTCTACTGAGCACTGAGAGGTCAGCTGGGAAGGCCCTCCTCCTTTTGTTTCTTAAATTTGAATTATCTTCTGTTTCTTCCCTTCCATGTACTAAAACAAATTGTGCTATATTCAGCTGCTTTTACTGTATTTGTGCTTCCTTCTTTATTTTGCTTTTTGCTACACATTCTTAGTGTTCAGTTGCCTTTTATCTGCTGCATTTAATTACTGTTTGTTAGCCTGAGTACATTATAACTGTTATTCTAAAAGTCTCTTGGTGTGGATTTAAGCACTTGGGTTTCAACCTAGTTAATTTATATAAAGAAGATTTGTGGCCTACACTCTTGTGGCAGGAGAGGTACTTTACACCGTTCCGAGTTGTGAATTGCTGGTTTGAAGGCTTATTGCGTCTGTTCTTAATGTCTTAGTTCTGGCTTAAGTACTTGGGCTGCAGGCCATTTATTTTACATTAAGAAGGTTTGTGGTCTACACTCTTGTGGGAGAAGAGGATAGCCTTCACCCTTCTGAGCTGGGAATTGCTTTTGGCTTATTGTGCTTGTTATCCTAAGTGTCTTTGTTCTGATTTTAAGCAGTCGGGCTCCAAAAAAATTTTTTTTTTACATAGGAAGGTTTGTGGTCTATACTCTAGTGGCATTGGTAAGACGGTGTTTTTTTTTTTTTTTTTTTTTTTTTTTTTAACTACTAAAACATCTAGGTTGCACATAGCTGAGTGTTGCTTATCAAGTTCCTTGTCTTATTGACCTATTCAGTATTTGTTTACCTCACTCTTCCCTAGTAGATCAGTACCTATGGATATGCACTTCCTAACTATCCCTGTGGCCAGTCTGGTTGAGGTGGGAGCAGTTGCCTTGTGTACATTGACAACTTTCTTATTTTTAATAAAACAGGTAAAATATGCGAGAGGTGTAAATACACTTTAATGCTGGAGGCAAAACTCTCTCATGCAACCAAAACTAATCCTACAGAAGTGGTCAGTGACACTTACTGCACAGGATACAAACCCAACACACAAAACTACTTATGCAGAGGCACTTAACAGGTAACCTTTCTAAAACACTAAGATGACCTGCAGTACAATCAAAGAAAGGATCCTCAGCCATCATGTAAAAACTATTTATTAAAACACCACCCACCGCTACACCTAGTAGCACGGTATCCAGTGCCTGTACTGCTAAGCCTTTAAGACAAACCAGGGCACAGCCAAATTTCCTCATCATTGGTGATTCTGTAGTGAGGCACACCGATGTCCCCCTTACCAGACCCGAATAAGGAGAGAGTCCATGGCTAGCTGCCTTTCCAGGGCTAGGATCAGTCAAGTCAGACAGGCACTCAGGTCATTGACCCACAGGTACCAGTATAACTCTTTCATAGTCTGTGTGGGTGTTAATGACCTGAGATGTACCTCCCTTGACTATATGAAGTGATTGTGTCTCAGGCAGGTATGAGCCTAACACTGAGCAACATTTTACCTTCTCCTAGGATGATGCAATGTTACCAATGGAAAATGATTGATTTTAACAATTGGCTTAGCTTGTGGTGTCAGTCCAGGGAGGTACAATATTTAATGGCCTGAGATGACATGGTTGACTGACCATGCTGCTTTGCCAGGGATGGTCTGCACTTATTCCCTCTAGGCATTTGGATATTGGCAAATGGGTTTTCCACTCCCATAGTGCCTTTTTAGGCAATACCAAACTGATAAACCTACCAACTTAACTGAACCTATGAAGGAATATCTAAAGGTGGTACTGCTCAGTGCTAAAAATCTTAACAAGAAGCTCCACTCCCTGCAAGCCTTCCTCTCTCTCTTTCTCGAGTAGATATCTGTGAGTAATGGAGAAGTAGTAAAGTCATGGAGAGTACTCCAGCAATGCAAGGCTGTAATGCCTTTCACACTTTTGTACCAGCTACTACACAGGAGGGAACTGAAGGTGGAGGACTCTGTCTGTATTAAACAACCTCACATACAGACTAGTGAAAGTTTACGGCCCACTGGAACTCGTATATGTGCAACCCACCATAAACAGAGTGTCACACCATATTTTTGCAACCTGTATTCCCCCTCCACATCCTAGGAACCCATACTACATATCTTAACGTAATAGTCCCTCACTGTTCAACCCAATATAATATTTATGGGGGAATCTCAGCTACCCTCTCTAGATTTGGAATCCTATACCACTTGTAATGCACAAGTCCAGCAGTTCCTAAACTTTAATGCCAGCATCCTGTAGCAGTTGGCCCATTCTCCTACCAGGGCACAGACATCTTTGACCTTGTACTTATGAACATGGGGTGTTCTTAACCCAATGTAGTGTTTTCACTCATCAGATCTGACCATAAGGCAGTATCACTTGAAATAAAAATTAAATCTGGGGATCCAGTCAAACCAAAAACCTTTAAGAACTATTCCAAAGCTAAGCTGTCTGTACTAAGCAACACCTTGGCTAAATTCCAAGCACCCCCAAACCCAGTAAACAGCATAGCATTTGCTGAACTATTTATAAATTCTCTGTACAGCCAGATTGATAGCTATATACTGTGATAGGTTCATAGGTTCATACTAGGCTGTCTGCCCTAAGGCATTTATAAGCCTAGCCAGAATGTGTTTGGCTTTCGCCACCCATTTTAAATGCCCTTTTTCGAGGTTAGTATACTGTGCCTCTGTCTAACAGTGACACAGAAGTGATACCCGGGGTAAACCTACGATCTCCCATTCACTCATCAAGATTCCTCTTGAATAGAGTCAATGAGGGACTCTGCCTAAACTGGACTGGGATTTTATTCCAGAGTGAAGGGAGCCTCTGGGTTATGAATCTGTCCCTCCAGCATGTCCTATTTATTTCAGTGCTGAGGTTCAAGTCTCTCGAGCGCGTAGCTCGATGGGATTTGGATTTTCTGAGGTGCAGCATGTCCATTAATTCCGGGTTAGACATGGCTTTATACGTCAGGCACAGATCGTCTCTGAACAGGCGGTATCCCACTGAGTAGAGCTGGAGATGTTCTTCATACCACATTGCTGCAGTCCTAACACTTGGGTAGTCCGCTGTCCCAGTCGGCCCGAATACCAAAGTATATGGCTGACGTCGGTCAAGGCGCATTAGTCTGACGTCAGGACGTCATGGTACAAATGCGCATGACCGACGTCATATCCTTCAGTCTTTTTTGCCGCATGGTCCGATGCAGAAGCAGTTTTGCAAGTGCAGGTTGGCGTTCTGAGATTTTCCGAAGTCGGAGTTTCAGACCGAATCCAAGTTGGCTAAGTACCCCGTTGGGGATTATTTTCGTTTTTTCTTGCCTCAGTATTTTACCGGATGTCAGAAAAAGTGAATAACTGTATTTCTTGTGGGAAACGGATACCTCATAGGGATTACCATACCTTGTGTATACCTTGCTTAGGGCCTGAGCACGACGTTGTTGGCTGTCGCTCTTGTGCTAGATTTAACAAATGCACTATAAAGAGAAGATTAGATTGTGCCAGGTTAGTTTTTGGGAAGCGGTGTAATTATAAAATGCCGTCGGATGCTCCGACGCCCGCTTCGTCAAAAAAACGCAAGGACAAACCAGCAAAGCCTAGGCTGGAAGAACCGTCCGTCCCTGACGTCGGTTCTTTAGAGGGCTCGGTGGAGCCAGGGGTTCAGCCAGAAATTTCTTTGGAATCCCAGGGAGAGACTTTATTGCTGCAAGATGTGACCTCTCAGGAGGTAGGCCAGGCGGAAGGGGCTTCTCAGGTAGCTGTTCTTCCCTCCCTTCCTAAGGTGGTTAGGCCCTCCCCTGCTGTTTCCAAGGCTTCTCCCAGGGGCAGGCCAGGTTTTGTTTCAGGAGTTACCCCTAGTTCTTCAGGGTCTGTTCCTAAGAAACATATGCTTAAGATGGCAGAAGATTTGATTACAATGATTAGAGGTTCTATGCCCCCTCCTGATAAGAGGCCTAGGGTGGAACCTGAGCTTGGGAGTTTCGAGCAGTGTTCGGATGCTTCTGAGTCTTCGGCTGAAGACTTGCAGGAGTATTCCCCTTACTCTGATTCTGATGTAGATGATTCTACTCCTTCTGCTTCTCCTCCTGAGGATTTTTCATTTTCAGAGACTCTTCATTCCATGAGGGAGCATTTTAAATGGGAAGGTCAGGATTTCTCTGATTCCAGGAAAAGGCTTAGGGAATTTTTGTTTCTACCCCAGCATAGGCCTTTAGCTATACCTCCTGTTCTAGATGTGGTAGAGGATGTTTTTGCAGAGGCTTCTCTGAACCCTGACTCTTTGCCTCCTGCTCCAGTTAAACCGGATAGATATTATAGGGTGCCTGAAGCTCATAAGTATCTTTTAAGAGTCCTAGGGCAGACCCAGAAACTGTTTCACAGGGGCCTAAAGGTGTTAAGGCTTCTGTTGTTAAAAATCCTGTTCCTCCAGATAAAGAGGCTAGGGCTTTGGATAGATGGGGAAAGAAAGTGTATACTACTTCCACTTTGGCCATGAGAGCTTTGAATTGCCAGTTTCACATGTTGAAATACCAAAATTATCTCCTTTCACAATTAAAGTCTAAGGTAGATGCTTTGGCGGAAGGTATTGAGTGTAAAGAGTTGCAGGATTTAGTACATGTTTCTGAACAGGTGGGTAAGCATTCTTTGCAATGTGGTTTTGATGCTGTGCAGGCCTCTTCGAGGGTGGCTGCCACTGGTTCGGTTCTTCGCAGGCACGCCTGGTTGAGGGATCAGAATTTAGCTGAGCATGTGAAAACAAGGATTTTAGATGCTCCTTTACAATCTGATGTGTTGTTTGGTTCGCCTGTGGAGGCAGTTCTAAAGAAAATGGAAGACAAGGCTAAGTCTATGCAGACTGTTAAAGATTTTTTGCAGGTTCAGCCTCCGAAGTTTAGTAGAAATTGGCCTACCAAGGGGTGGACATATCCTGCTTATGATTCCCAGTCTAGGGGTAGGTCTAGACGTGGTAGAGGCAGAGCTCAAGGTTCTTTTAGGCCTAGAACAGGGTGTTCACCTGCTCAGTCTTCTGGTGAGGGCAGGGGTCAGTCCTTTCGTAAACAGACACAATGACCTGCCTTTTCAGCTGCCAGAATCTTATCGTCTGGCAGCACCTTTGGGAGGAAGGTTGGCACTTTTCAAAGAAAACTGGAGTTTAATTACCCAAGACAGATGGGTATTGGATATCATTCACCACGGTTACAGGTTTTATTTCCATACTTTGCCTCCTTTCAAAGGCATGCCAGACATTCCTCCTCAACAAAGGAAAGAGGCTTACAAGCAAATTTCTCTGTTGCTCCAAATAGGGGCCATTCAGCCGGTGGATTTTATTCTCGCCTGTTCCTAGTACCAAAAAAGGGGAACACGTGGAGACCAATTTTGGATCTGTCTATCCTCAACACTTATCTGGACATTCCCAAGTTCAAAATGTTGACGTTACAGCAGCTTTTACCTCTGCTGGGCAAAGATCACTGGATGGTAACTTTGGATCTCAAGGAAGCTTACCTTCATGTTCCTATCAGACTAATTTGCAGGAAGTATCTGCGTTTTCGAGCTGGGAATTCTCATTATCAGTTCTCTGCATTGCCCTTTGGCTTATCTACTGCGCCCAGAGTATTCACAAAGGTTCTGGCTCCAGTGATAGCTTTCTTCAGGCTAAAAGGAATACAAATCTATCCTTATTTGGACGATTGCCTGATTCTGGCTCAAGGAAGGGACGTGCTTCTTCAGCATTTGGAATATGTGATAGCAGTGCTAAGATGCCTATGGTATTCTGTGAACGAAATAAAGTACAGTCTAGTACCCTCTCAAGACATGTGCTTTCTGGGTGTGAGACTGAATACAGCAACCCAGATGGCCTTTTTAACCCCGGACAAACAAAAGAATCTTTCTCTTTACTTCCATCAACTATCTCATCAGTTCGGGCTGACTGCAAGGACAGTCCTTCAAGCCTTAGGGTTCATGGCATCTTGTATTCTGGTACTTCCCAATGCCAAACTGCATATGAGGAAGCTACAATGGTATCTCAAAAATGTGTGGACACAGCACTGCCAGGATTTGGACACCGTCATTCAAATAATACCTTGCATTCAAAAGGAATTTTTGTGGTGGGCTCAGGAATGTCACCTAAACAAGGGACTCTCTGTGACCCGGCCAGAGGCGAGTCAGATTCTAACGACAGATGCCTCAGACACAGCTTGGGGAGCTCATCTGAATGGAAACTGGATCTTCATGTATTTCAGACTTTGACAGTGTCATGGGGAACTCCAGACATAGATCTGTTCGCTTCACCACTAAACCACCAGCTGCCACAGTTTTGCACGAAAAGGTTTCATCACACAGCCTGGAAAGTGGATGCTCTTTCTTTCAGTTGGAAAAATCTTCATGTGTATGCCTTTCCACCTCTGCCTCTCCTCCCAAAGGTACTTCTAAAGGTCAGACAAGACAAGCCAAGGATGATTTTAATAGCTCCAGATTGGCCTCGGCAGCACTGGTACCCATTGCTGAGGAGTCTGGTAAGGAAGCCTCCATGGCCCTTACCTTTGATTCCACACCTATTGTCTCAGAAGGACGGGCATCTGCTCAATGTCAAGCTTCACTCTCTTCATCTAACAGCTTGGCATATTCTGTTTTGAACCATAGCAGGTCTCAGCTTCCTCAACAAGTTTTGGATGTGATTATGGAAGCCAGAAGACCTAGTACAAGGAAAGTGTACATGAGGAAAATGGAAGAGATTTTTATTTTGGTGTGCAGCAAAGGATTTGGATGTTTCGGAGCCGAATTTGAGTATGGCTCTTCAATATCTTACTGAGTTATTGGACAAAGGTTTGTCTTTCTCTTCCATTAAGATTCATGCTGCAGCAATTTCAGCTCACTATGATTGTGACCCACCATTGTTTTCTCATCCTTTGTTCAAGCAATTTCTTAGAGGGGCAAAGAATATAAGACCCCCACGTAGAGCTCCTACTCCTGCTTGGGACCTCAATTTTGTGTTGGAGAAACTCACTCTACAACCTTTTGAGCCTGCAGCTACTGCTGAATTGAAATATTTGTCATGGAAGACTGCTTTTTTGTTGGCCATTACATCTGCAAGAAGGGTGTCTGAATTGCAGGCCCTTATGGCTGTTGAGCCCTTCCTGATTTTTCATAAGGATAGGGTATCTTTACGTACTAATCCTTCCTTTATGCCTAAAGTGGTTTCTAGTGTGGCTTTAAACCAAACTATTCATTTGCCTACCTTTTATGCAGATCCCCAAAATAAGGGGGAAAAGATTTTGCACACTTTAGATGTACACAGGCAGTTGCGTTATTATTTAAGCAGGACTAAGGATTTTAGGCAGTCTCAGCAGTTGTTTGTTTCTTTTGCTTTGAGTTCTCAGGGCAAGCCTGTGTCAAAACAAACTATTTCTAAGTGGATTGGGTTTTGCATTGCATTTTGTTATTCCCATCATGGCAAGGAGATTCCAGCTGGGATTAGGCCTCATTCCACTAGGGCTACTGCCACTTCAACAGCTTTTCTAAGGGGTGGCAACTAAGGATATTTTGGAGGCAGCTACTTGGAGTTCAGTGCATACTTTCTCTAAGCATTACCACCTTCCTCTCTACTCTAAATCTAGGGCTGGTTTTGCCACGGCTATTTTGCAGGGCATGTTGTCAGCTCCTGCTTCCTTATGATTTGCCAGCCTCCCTTACCTCTGCTTTGGGATTCTACCCAAGTGTTAGGACTGCAGCAATGTGGTATGAAGAACATAGTACAGTTTTGTACCTACCATAAATGTAGATGTTCGAAGATCCACATTGCTGCAGTCCAATTTACCCTCCCTCCTTCCCCTCTGTGTTTAGGGGTGGTTGTGTGTGTGAGGTTATACTCTTGTAAATTTGTATATATTGTATATATATTTGGTGCAGGAGTGTGTGGTGTTTTTTGGTTTTAGCCTTATCTTTTTAGGGTCTTCTGACATCTGGGGCAAGAAAAGACTGAAGGATATGACGTCGGTCATGCGCATTTGTACCATGACGTCCTGACGTCAGACTAATGCGCCTTGACCGACGTCAGCCATATACTTTGGTATTCGGGCCGACTGGGACAGCGGACTACCCAAGTGTTAGGACTGCAGCAATGTGGATCTTCGAACATCTACATTTATGGTAGGTACAAAACTGTACTTTTCTTTAACCGGGCAGCATATGGCATCTGTTTGAGCCCTTTGATCCTCTTGGTGAGATACTTTTGGGGTCTTTCTAGTTGCTGCAGGTGTCTGGTAAGGTACATCCCAAAAGGGGCATTGTACTCTATTATGGGCCTGATGAGGGATGACTAAAGAGGCACGATGACCTCCCCTGATCTAGATGTGAATCCCTTCATGATTAGGTGGGCTATATAAAATGTTTTTCTAACCACTTTGGCCACGTGGTTGTCAAATGAGAGATTGCTATCAACTTGGGTCCCCAGGTCCCTAACTACTTCTTCTGTACTTGATGGATTACCACCTATGTGGTAATTTGTGGGCACTTTGTTTTTGCCAAAGGGGATGACTATACACTTTTTGGCATTTAGCTTGAGGCCATGGCTCTGGCACCAGTTGTCTGTTTTTATGAGGCCCTTTTGGAGGATGCTTGTATCGGCTGGAGAGTCGATTATGGCGCCCAGTTTGCAGTCATCTGCGAACTTGGTCAGCCACAGTCCTTCCATGTTGGCCTGTACCTCCGAGAAATATATACCGAACAAGAGAGGTCCTAGGACTGAGCTTGTGGGACACCACTTGTAACTGGTTTGGAGCCTGACATGGCTCCAGCAATTCTAACCATGTGGGTTCTGTCCTTGAGCCAGTTTGCAATCCATCTAGTTCATAGGTTCATACTAGGCTATCTGCCCGAGGGCATTTATAAGCCTAGCCCATTGTTTTGTGGCTTACGCCACCCCTTTAGTATGGGGAACTATACCCATTATTTTGCTGTGCCTCTGTCGAGCAGTGACACTGAGGTAATTCCTGGGGTATATCTGCGATCTCCCATCCATTGGTCAAGATTTCTCTTGAACAAGGCCAGCGAGGTGCTCTGCCTCACATGTACTGGGATTTTGTTCCACAGCATAGGGAGTCTTTGGGTGATGAATCTATCTCTCCAGCACGTCCTATTAATAGCCGTGTCGAGGTTTAAGTCTCCCACCCTTGTGGCTCTGATGGATCTAGATTTTTTGAGGTGAAGCATATTCATCAAATCTGGGTTTGACATGGCCTTGTATGTTAGGCAAAGGTCACCTCTGAGCAAGCGGTAAGCAACTGAATAGAGCTGGAGTTCTTTCAGTCGGGCAGCATAGGACAGATTTTTGAGACCCTTTATCCTTTTGGTGAGGAACTTTTGTGGCCTCTCCAGCTGCTGCAAGTGTCGGGTCAGATACATTCGAATGGGGCATTGTACTCAATCATTGGTCTGATGAGTGATGAGTAAAGGGAGACTATGACCTCCCTTGATCTAGATGAGAATCCCTTCATGATAAGGTGGGCAATGTAGGACTTCCTAACTACTTTAGCTACATGGGTGTCGAATGACAGACTACTATCAACCTGGGTCCCCAGGTCCCTGATAACTTCTTCTGTGCTCAGTGGATTGCCACCTATTTGGTAGCTAGGGGTAACCTTGTTTTTCCCGAAGGGTATGACTATGCATTTTTTGGCATTTAACTTTAGGCCGTGGCTCTGGCACCAGTTATCCATTTCTGTGAGACCCTTCTGAAGGATATCTGTGTCAGATGTGTTTTCTACTATGGCTTCAGTTTGCAGTCATCTGCAAACTTTGTCAGCCATAACCCTCCTGTGTTTGCTTGTACTTCGGAAAAGTAGATGCCAAACAAGAGTGGGCCCAGGACTGAGCCCTGTGGGACACCACTTGTGACAGGCTTTGAGTCTGACATGGCGCCAGCAACTCTGACCCTGTGGGTTCTGTCACTCAGCCAGTTTGCAACCCATCTTGTGATGTATGGGTTAACATTTAAGCTGATGAGTTTTTCAATGATACCCGAGTGGGGTATTGTATCGAAGGCCTTAGCCAGATCGAGGTAGGCTGTATGGACTGCCTTTCCCTCATCAATGGCTTTGGTGACTGTTTCGAAAAAGTCAACCAAGTTTAAAAGGCATGATCTGCCTTTGACAAAGCCAAACAGGGAATTTGCAGACTTTGGATCCAACCCAATGTCTTTTATTTATGAGGTCCATTATGATCCTCTCCATGGCTTTGCAGATAAGGCTTGTCAAGCTAATGGGCCGGTAATTTCCAGGGTCTGTGGAGGCACCGCCTTTGTGAAGTGGGACCACAGTTGCAGTGCGCCACTCCTGGGTGTATCCAGAGGTAAGACTTTGATTAAACAGCTGTCCTAGCTGTGGGTTTAATTCCTCATTGAGTTCGTGGAGCACACAGCCGGGGACACCATCGGGTCCCATGGATGCTGTGTTTTTGCTTTGGAGAGAGCAGTTCTCACTTGGGCTGGAGATGTTTGGGGGCTGCACTCATTTGGTATAGATATCTCCCCTTTTGGGGAGGGGGAGAAGTTTGCACTGAACCTGTCAGCCAGTATGTTGGCAATGTCTGTAGGATCAGTAATCTTCACATCATTTTGAACTAGTTCTGAGCATATCTGGGAGTTTCCTCCTAGGTTTCTAACATAGCTAAAGAAGGCCTTATGATTGTCTTTTGAGTCTTTAGCTATTTTTCTCTCAATTTGCTTTGGATGATTTTATGAGAGCTCTTAGTTTTTTACTTATAGTGATCAAGGGTGTCTTACCTTTTAAGGATTTTGCTCTATCTTGTAGTAGCTTCCTCCTTTTGTTGTAGAGTTTGTTTATGGCTGGGGTCCACCAGACTGGACGCTTGCCTTTGGTACAAAGAGTCTTTGTTTTGCTTGGGATTGCCTTATCCATGCAGTCCTGCAGGTGCTGGTAGAAGGCGTTTGTAAGTGATTCAGCGGCTTGAGTATTGTTTTCCGCCGGCTCGGGGGCCTGAAAGGAGACCACACTAGTCTTTAGAAGTGTGAAGTCGGCTTTTGAGAAGTTCTTTACTGTGGTCTTTTTTATTTCAGGTGGGGGTGGGATGAGGACCTCCAGCGAGATTAGTTTGTGATCTGATCTCACCAGTGAGGGGTATACTTCCGGTGTTGAACATTGTGCTCCCATGTTCGTGATGATGAGATCAAGTATGTTATCGCCTCTTGTGGGGATGGTGACTAGTTGTTCCATGGCATTTGAGTTTATGAATTCCAGGAACTTTTGGGCTAGGGTGACATAGGAGTTTATATTTAAGCTGGTGAGCTTATCTATAATGCCCGAGTGGGGTATACTATCGAAGGCTTTTGCGGGGTCCAGGTAGGCTGTGTGGACCACCTTCCCCTAGTCAATGGCCTTGGTGACTGTTTCAAAGAAATCAACCAGGTTTAAGAGGCAGGATCTGCCCTTAAAGCCGAACTGGGTAGGATCCAGTGTCTGTAGGTCCCCAATATCTTTATTTATGAGGTCCATGATGATCCTTTCCATAGCTGTGCAGACCAAACTAGTCAGGCTTATGGGGCGATAGTTTCCAGGATCCGTTGAGGCACCACCTTTATGGAGAGGGACCACTGTTGCTGTACGCCACTCTTTGGGCACATATCCTGTAGTAAGGCTGAGATTTAACAGTAGTTTTATGTTTGGGTTTAGCTCTTCTTGGAGTTCATGCAGGATGCAGCCCGGGACACCATCTGGTCCCAATGATGCTGTGTTTTTTGCTTTGGAAAGGGCTGGTCTTACCTGAGCAACTGAGATGTCAGGGGCAGCACTCTGCTGGGATACATATTTGCCCTTTTGGTGGGGGGGGAGAAGTTTGCGCTGAACCTGTCAGCTAGGATGTTGGCAATGTCTGTGGGTTCAGTGTATTTTTGTCATTTTGGACTAATTCTGAGCATATCTGGGAATTACCACCCAGGTTCCAAACATAACTAAAGAAAGCCTTGAGATTATCCTTAGTGTCCTGTGCAATTTTTCTCTCGAAGCTGGCCTTAGACAATTTTATGAGTGCCCGTAGTTTTTTGCTAATACTGATCAGTGATGCCTTCCCTTTTTGGGATTTTGCTCTATCATTTAGTAGCTTCCTCCTTCTATTGTATAGTTTGTTTATGGCTGGGGTCCACCAGACAGGACGTCTGCCTTTGGAGGATTGGGTCTTGATTTTATTTGGGATCTCATGATCCATGCATTCCTGAAGGTGTTCATAGAATGCGTTTATAAAGGATTCTGCGGTCTGGGCCATATTTTCCACAGGCCCGGGGGCTTTGAAGGATTCCACCTCGGTTTTGAGGAGTGTGAAATTTGCTTTAGAAAAGTTTTTCACTGTGGTTTTCTGGTCAGGGGGTGGGGTCGGGATGTGAATATCCAGTGAGATTAGTTTATGGTCTGATCTTACCAGTGAGGGATGCACTTCTGGTCTGGAGCATAGAGTCCCCATGTTGGTGATGATGAGGTCCAGTATGTTTTCCCCTCTTGTGGGAGTGGTAACAAGTTGTTCCATAGCATTTGAGTTTATAAATTCTAGGAACCTTTGGGCTAGGGTGTTGGAGCTAGAGTAATGCTCCCAGTCTGTTTGGGTAAGTCGCCCAATATAATGGTGTTTGGAGAGACCTTCATATTTTCCAGTGTTCTCAGAAAGGCTGAGTGAGGTTCCTGGGTTTGGGAGGGTGGTCTGTAGTAGGCTATAAACTGGAAGGCAGTTTTACCCACTGTTAGTTGCACATGGATAGTCTCTGATGCTTCGTGCTGTGCCACCAACCTGGAGGTGTGGGTATCTTTGAATATCGATACTCCCCCTCCTTTTGTGGTTCGGTCCAAGTTTTGGGGCCGAAAAGCATGGTATGAGGTATAAACCTGGTAGTGCTGGGGTGCTCTTGGGAGCCCTGAACCAGGTTTCTGTTACTGCATAGTTATCGATGTAATTCCATGCTAAGGAGAGTTTCGAGTGCGTGCATCTTGAGGTTTAGACTTCTGGCGTTGAGTAGCATTACTCTTAGTTTCTTGTCCCTTGTGATACCTATAGAGGTGGGTTTGTCTTTTGAGCCTTGCCTAAAAAAGGCACTATGGGGGTAGCAAGAGCCTTTGCCAATATCCGAAAGCCCAGGGGTGACAGGCGCAAGCCGTCCCTAGCGAAGCATCGTGGCTTGTCGAGCATATCATCCCAAGCTGACAGGCATTGGATCCCCTTTGAATGACACCAGTACTTAAGCCAATTGTTGAAATTGATCATCTTGTCTTCAAATTGTGGCATCATTCTTGGTGAGGGTAAGATGCTACTCAAGGTCAGGGTCATACCGGCCTGGGCTACATGCTCAGAGAGCTTCTCTGTCTCTTTTCATGTAGTCCAGGGAGGTACATCTCAGGTCATTCACACCAGCATGGACAATGACCGAGTCATATTTGTACTTGCCTTGGAGTGACCTGAGTGCTTGTGTTATGTGGCGGATCCTAGTGCCCGAAGGGCTGCTCACCGTGACCCTCTCCTTGTTCATCCTGGTGAGCGGGACGTCAGTGTGCCTGACGATAGTCACCTATTACAAGTGCATCAGGTGTGTTGTTTAGTCTTAAGGGCTGTGACTGTTCGGCACACTGGCTTTGTGAGATGTGTTGCACGTGTTTTGTTTTGGGGTAGCGGTTGCTTGGATGTCTGCTTTGGAGGTCTCTGCTGCTTAGGCAGATCTTTATTTAGAGCCTCCAAGTATGTTTTTGTGTGATTATGTGTTTGGTTTGCTTTCGTGGTAGGTCTATGTGAGACTGGAATTGTAGTGAGTGTGGTTTCCTTCTCCTCCTGACTGGTTATGCCAGTACTGAGTTAGAGAGCTTAGCCTCCAGTTTGGCTATATGGTTGCATCTCTCACATGTGTTGGAATTTGTTGGGAGGAGGAGAGGGTTGTTGTACATGAGGCAGTTGTAACATTGCCTCAAGATTCCCAGATTCACCAGCTGGACCGGAGAGGAGATTGACAACTGACCTTTGGACATGCTAGAATAATATTGGGAATTACTTAATAATTGAAAACAAGGGCCAGTGGGGAGTGAGGGTGTAGTGCTTTAATTTTTAGTGCTGACTTATATAATTGCTTTAGCGAGCAAGTGCCAGGTAACTTAAGTGCAATGTGTTACAGGTAACTTAAATGCAAAAATGACAAACAGTAACTTTCTTTCAAGTGAAACAAGGAAGTAAGTACAGTAAGCAATGCAGATATCACTAGTGATCCACAGAAGCGCTGAGAAGCCACGTATTAGGTGGAATTAGCGTTCCAGGGAAATAACAAGCAAACAAACAACAAGCATATAAACAAAGCTAGATTCAGCAGGCCTGGATCTAGTCTATGCTACAGCAAACAAGGTGTACCAATTTCAGTAAGATACAGTTCAAATATTCAGGCACTATAAACCTTTAACCAGAAATTCCCAGCTCAGAAGGGCAGAGTCCAGCCTCTTCTCCCACAAGAGTGCAGACCACGAACCTTCTTAATGTAAAATAACTGGCCTGAAGCCCAAGTGCTTAAACCAGAACTAATACACTTTAAGAATAACAGACACTGGACTCTCAATCAGCATTTCCCAACTTAGAAGGATGAAAGCTACCTGTCCTGCCACCACAGTGCATGCCACAAACCTTCCTAATGTAAAACAACTGGTCTGAAGCCCAAGTGCTTAATCCAAAAGACTTAGAATGATAGCTACACTTTAATCAAGTTACTACCAAGCAGTAATAAATACAATTGAATACTTTAGAGAATGCCTGGATTAGTGCTCAAGTTACACAAACAAAGGTAGATCCATCAGGCCCGAATCCAGTTTATGCCACAGCAAACAAGGTGCACCAACTTCAGTAAGAAGCAGTTCAGATATGCTTCCACTATATAAGCCTTTAACCAGAAATTCCCAGCTGAGAAGGGCAGAGTCCAGCCTCTCCTCCCACAAGAGTGCAGACCACAAACCCTCTTAATGTAAAACTGGCCTGAAAGCCCAAGTGCTTAAACCAGAATGAATACACTTTTAGAATAACAGACACTGAGCCCTCAATCATCAGTTCCCAACCTAGAAGGATGTAAGCTACCTGTTCTGCCACTACAGTGCAGACCACAAACCCTCTCGGTGCAAAACAACTGGTCCCGAAGCCCAAGTGTTTAAACCAAAAGGCTTAGAATGAGTTACACAAAGCAGTAATAAATACAATTGAGTACTTTTTTAAGATGATGCAAAAGTAAAATAAAGTAGGTAGAAACACAAGTACAGTAAAAGCAGATGAATTTTTTTTTTCTGAACAAGTGCTGAGATCAAAGAAACAGATTTGAGTGCTGAAACTAGAAAACTAGCTAGTTATAAGAAAAAAAAACTAAGCTAGAAGGCTTCCCTCCAACACAGAAGGGCTTGGGGGCTCAGAAGCCTACAAATAGTCTATACCACTTAACAGGAAAGGCAGGAAACAAGCTTACATTTTTTTTTCTGTTTCCCAGATGCTCTCTTTGTACACAGTAGGAGAGCCTGAAATCAGAATATGATCTCACTGCACTCAGTTGAGTGAGCAAATGAGATGGGCCCAGAAGGAGTATCCAAACACAAATTTACAAGAGGGGCAGGCAGTTTCAAGGCCACTAAGATTAACACCAAAACAAAAACAGGGAGGGTGGGTGGGACTAACTGAAGGAGCAGAGTCAAAACTTCCAGTTCAGTTAATATTCCTGCAACACACAGTTAAACTCAATTTAAATTCTGTATTTTTTTGAAAAAAAAAGTGCAGATAAAGGTACTTAAATTCTCTTATACGTCCAGTTGAATTCAGCAAGTTCTTAGCCGGCCAAAGCTGAGGTTTTTAAGCAGAAAATATTTCACACTGTACCACTTAAATAGGCAAGGACAGGAAATCAAAGAATGTGGCTACCCCACACCTGTAATTACTAGCAAATAACAAAATTCAGCAAACACTGACTACTTCCAGTTCAGTTAATATTCCTGCAACACACAGTTAAAATCAATTTAAATACTGAATTTTTGAAAAAAAAAGTGCAGATAAAGGTACTTAAATTCTCTTGTACGTCCAGTTGAATACAGCAAGTTCTTAGCCGGCCAAAGCTGAGGTTTTTAAGCAGAAAATATTTCACACTGTACCACTTAAATAGGCAAGGACAGGAAATCAAAGAATGTGGCTACCCCCACACCTGTAATTACTAGCAAATAACAAAATTCAGCAAACGCTGACTAACTTCCAGTTCAGTTAATATTCCTGCAACACACAGTTAAAATCAATTTAAATACTGTATTTTTTGGAAAAAAAAGTGCAGATAAAGGTACTTGAATTCTCTTATACATCCAGTTGAATACAGCAAGTTCTTAGCCGGCCAAAGCTGAGGTTTTTAAGATGTACCCATTCATATTAAGAATAAGACAAACTAAGGCAAGTCACCCTGGTGGAATCATAATATTGATCGGTTATACAACAAAAGAAAAATCTTTGCTAAGGGTAGGAAGAAGAAAACCATGCACGGTAAAAGCCCCGTAACCAATCTAAACAGGTATCTAAGAGGGTTAATTAATACTTCAAAGACTAAATTTGAAGAAAAAACAGCTTCTCCGGTAAGTGACAACCAGAGCTTTCTACAGCTGTGTCTGTAACCTCAGAAGAAATAAACAGTGCATAGAACTTATTGTAAATGACATCACCCACACAGAACCAGAGGCCATTGCCAAACTTTTCACTGACCGGTTAAACTCAATTTTCTCCTCCCACTCCTCCCCCGAGAGTTCAAAAGATCCAAAGGAAATACCACATACTGCAGTCCTCCCAATTGTTACTAGAGAGCAAGTATCAATGAATTTTCTCATGCCAGAAACATTGCATCGATGGGCCCCCGATAACATACCAGGATGTTTAATAAATAGCATGAAGCTGCTCCACTTGAATCACTTTTCAGCTGGAGCCTTCAGTCAGGTTTTGTGCCCAAGGAATGGAAAATGGCTACAGTCATTCCCCTGCAAAAAGGAGGTCCAACCACTCATCTGGGTAACTACAGGCCCATAAGTCTTAACAGCTTTATATGCAAGACCATGGAAAGAATCCTCATGGACATGTTAAATGAGGATGTAGGTAATTTGCAAATGCTGGACCCATCACAGTTCAGCTTTGTTAAAGGAAGGCCATGCCTATTAAGTTTGGTGGACTTTTTTGTGAGGATCACCAAAGCATTGGATGGAGGTAAGACCGTGTACACAGTTTACCTTGACCTGGCCAAGACTTTTGATACAATACCAAACTCTGGCATTATAGACAAGCTCACTAATTTAGGCATAAACCGTTTTTATCACTTGCTGGATAGCAAACTGGCTAACTGATGGGACACTTAGGTGAGCCCACCTCCACCAATAGGCTAGTCACTAGTGGAGTCCCCTAGGGCTCTGTATTAGGCACACTTTTTGGCATCCATTTCTCTGAAATGGAAGCAAATGCTGAAGGTTTATGGCTAAGTTTGGAGATGATTGCAAGCTGGGGGCTGTAATCTACTCCCCTGCAGACACCAGCATTTTTCAAGAACATCCATCTCTGACTAACAAATGGTGCCAAAAAATGCATAATCCTACCATTTGTGAACTCAAACATCATAAATAATTATCATGTTGATAATATGCCCCTAAGAGTTGACCCAGTGGTCAAGGATCCTGGGTATGTATGTAGACAGTAGTCTTACCTTCAACCACCACATAGTCACAGTGGTGAGGAAATCCTTTTATGCTGTGCAGCTTATAAGTAAGGGGATGCATAGCATCTAGGTCCTTAGATGTCATTGTTCCACTTTTACTCCATCCTTCTCAAACCAGTCCTGGAGCACAGTACTCCCTTTGGTATGTATCTGACCAGGCATGTGCAGCAACTAGAGTGACCTCCGAGGTTCCTTACAAAAAGAATGCAAGGCATAGCAAACCTGCCTTATGCAGAGTGCTTTAAAGCCCTTTCCCTCTACTCAGTCTCCTATAGATTGCTGTGGGGTGTTCTATGCCTGGCTTACAATGCATCTGCAAACCCCACACGTATGAATCTCCTACATATTCGTAAGTCAGAGTACTAGAAATACAAGGTCCAGAGACCTGAATTTTGTCTGATTTGAATACAACGTGTTTGAGAGAGGTGTGCCCAGAGACTGCCCATTCTATGGAACAGGCTTCTCATGCATGTGAAGCTGAGGTTGTCTGTTACCTAGTTTAAGTGCAACCTAATCCAGTGGTTGGAGAATAGGAAATTTACACTGGGCCTGGCTACCCATGTACTTATGGACAGAGGTAACTTATAAATGCCTGGCTGTCAATGTTCTGTTTGGATACAGGACGTCATTATTCCTTCGGGAAAACCTGGTTAGTTTTAGAAAGACCGAACCCCCCCCCCCCCCCCCCCCCGGGTCGTTAGCCTGCTAACCATCTGTGCATTTAAATGAGGGCATTTTCACTGTTTGTTCCAGAGTATATAATTCAATAGAAGAAATTTTCCTTCACAGTTGGTGTGAAACCAGTCTATTGTTTATCATAAACATTTTTTTATAGTGATGCAGATTTGTGATACACTGTGCAGTAGTTTAACTGTTTCCAGTGGTAGTAGTTATTAGTGTAGCATTTCTTCCAGATTTGGATGGAGGCTGTATACTGTGAAGTCTTGGTTTAGCCTCAGCTGTGTTAAAACCATTACACCATCTTATCTTCTTACATTGTCCATTTTTCCTAAGGATTTCATAATCTAGTATTACAAACTCTTTGTTTTGAACGTGTGACTTAAGACATGTTTCTGCGAAAACTAGGATGTGAGGCTGGGTTAATGGCATCTAGGTATGGATCTTTCATAATGTGGTCCACATACTCTGAAGTTTGTATTCACAACTTTTAGCCTTTTTTTTTTTTTTTTTGCAATGAAGCACAGTTAGGTTCAGTATCACCCTCAACATAGTAAAATAAACAGATAAAATTGGCTATATGATTAATAGTGGGGGAAAATATATGCATGTATGTATAGATGGGTATTAGTCTGGTTTGCATGCATCATGTAAGTAGTACCTTGTCCTTTTCAGCTAGCAAAGAAAGCCTTTTGGAACATGGGAGCAATACTAGGCAAGACATCACTGGGCATATAGATGCCTAGCCCATATATACCTTTAAAGACTCATTTAAAAGATGTTCGTAATTATGATCACTGCTGTAGTATCCTTGGATACAACAGCCAGCTTCCAAAGCTTCAAGGCACCTTCCACACATCCAAACATTTAGTCATCTTGGGCTGAGCTAACTAAAGAGACAGGTTTTGGTGTCAATTTCTTCAGAGTTTTCCTGCTGTCAAGAGAAGTATTCCTCTGCAAACTGTCAATGGTCTGCTAATGCTACTCCATTGATAGACAGGTTTCCATTGGTGGGGGGGGGGGGGGGCATTCCATACTACTTTACTTGTGAAACTTACTGTTTCTGAAAAACAATTACTTTAAAGGTAGGAAAAGGTATTTTTGTTAACTGTCTCGTGACTTTTATGAACTTTTAAATGAGAGAGCACTTTTTTTTTTTACTTTTGTGGTAAAGAGTTGTCAAAGGTTGTTTAAAATTTATTTTCTTTTCTCCTTTTTTTGGCTGAGGAGTGTTTTTTTATTTTTTTTTTTTTTTTTTTTTTTTTTTTTTTAATCATTTTTACTCTAATTTTTCTGAGAATGTTACTTTCCCCTTACCAACTGTGGCTGTTGAGCTTCCCCAGGAAGCCAGCAACATTTTCAGCTTGGCCATGGAACAAAATACAGGCCCCTTGGTCAGACATTCTTCCAGCCACAAAATGAAAAAGACTAAGCAGACTTTGCCAATCAGCCACAGATGATTGACACTGCTGTATCCAAGGCTGGTTTCTCAGATCATTCATCTTTTTCTTTGGCTCCCTCTGGTATAATCCGTACAGCCACAATGGACCTGCAGGTTAGCCACTTCCTCTGAAACTGTTGAGATCCACTTAGTGGATGAGAGAGAGAGAGCCACTCTTTAGCCATATGAGAATGGACAAGAATGTGCCCTCTGCTTAGCGAGAATGTTATTCCCGCGGGAAGCTGTTGCCGACAATACTGGGTCTGTTTTTTCACATTTCCTGTCAAAAGCAGAAAGAAAACTAAACCTTTATCTTCTCCATTGTTAGTTACTCTGGATATGATTTTTATTTATTGGGCTTTGATCATGGACTTCTGCAGGCTGTTGACCCTTTTTTGAAAGATGGTCCCCAGTAAAAGAAAACGGGAATTCTCTTTCATTGAAAATCAAATGTGTAGGGAATTGTGCAGAGATAGATGCAGTTTTCTGTCCTCGGTTTGAGATTCAGATTATGAGGAGAGTGTGATATCTGATCCTCCCTGTAAGGAATTATTTTTCTCTGAGACTATTTCTAGGATGAATAAGTGTTACAAGTTTGAGAATACTGAGGTCTCTCATTCCCTTAAAAAGTTTGCTTTGTTACAGCTGGAATTGCCAGAACCTTCTCCAATCCCTCCAGCCAGCCATGTCAGCCTTGGAGGAAGTTTTTGTGACAGCATGTACTTTCCGTGACAGTTGGCCTGCTCTCCCTATGAAAGCAGACAGATTGAAAAAAGTTCCTCAGTCTTTCAAGATTTTACACACTAATCCAAGAGCTTGAACCAGCAGCTGTGGCTTTAGTAAATCCAGATGCTGCTAAACACTTCTAAACCCTTCTTTTGATAAAAATGGGAAAGTTTTTGATAAATCCTAGGAAAAAAATATGCTTCCACAACTTTGATTTTCAGAATTCTGAACTGTCAAGTTGTTAGGCTGAAGTTTATCCTGGCCAATTGTGAAAGTCAAGTTTGGGGAATGTTGAGGTACTAGTTTCCTACTTTGAGGAACAATTTGCATTGTGTAATTTTAGTTTCTTCTATTTTTTCAGGTCACTATTAATTATTTAAAATGTGTTTTCTTACTCTGTAGGTACTACTTCCAGGGTTGCTGCCACTGAATCCCTTGGACAGAGATTTAGTTTTTGGAAATTCTGTTGCAGAGGTCATCAAAACTTGTGATCGAGAGAGAGGAAATCTGATTCAAGAAATTTCTCAGATTTTTCAGCCCTCTTTCTCTAAGTCTTCCAAAGAATTGTATGCTCCCTTGTCTATCTTTGGCTAAAAAATAAAGTAAAATTAAAAAAAAAAAATAGATTAAACAATCTCAGCAGAATCAAACAGCTGAAATAAAAAAAATATATAAAGAAACCACTATACTTTTCCATTCAAAGTTTATCCTACTGGCACCTTGGCAAACAGCCTTCCAGGGGTGATGCAAAAAAAACACGGAATAAATGGCACAATAACATGACATCATAATTGAGAAAACTCTTCCAGTTGCAACTTTGATTTACACTGTTTGGCACTAATGTATTACATTTTCAGTATAAAATGCTCTTTATAATGCACTTCATTTTTTTATCATCATTTCACATCTGGTATTAAAATATATTTTTTCCAAAACTGGAACGTTTATCAATTCTTATGGTTGATAGTTGTAATAAATTAACGGAGAGGAGACTCTTGTGGATTATGTCATATATTTCTTAAATGCTCTCTAATTATAGTAACCAATGTTCGTTTACTGTTTCATTTATAAAACAAATTACAAGGACACTTTATGGCACAAATACCACACCACGTCTGCAGCTGATTTTTTTCCTAACATCCATTTTTGTTCATTTTGTTAAATGTTTGACAAATCAAAGGACAAGTTATAAAGCCACCACATGAGACTGAACCCCCACGATTCACATAGTCAAAGGTAGACTCACTAGGCACAGTGCAATTACTTGAAAGATAATATGCTATACTTTTTCATTATAAAAAATGTATTTATTTTATTTGTTTGGCATTTTTACTGGGAAAGTCTGACTGGGCAAGAAAGTGCCCATTTTCAGTGTAGGCCTTGGGAGAAAATATCCACAGTCACAATATTTCAAAAATCAAATACAGATGTTTTAAATAAAGCATCATGTTACACTACAAAACATAAGCGTGCAAAAATGTAATGAGAAAAATGTAAGGCATACTTTTCATAGTAAAGTGCAATGAAAAACCATAACATGAGTTGGAGAAAATATGTGAGGAGGAAAAACTTAATAGTCGTAATATTGTTACATATATTAGTATGTGATAAATGAGACCGGAGACGATTCTAATAACATATTTAGTGAGAGATTAGAGATTACATGATTAGAGACAGTGAGGTGAAATTGAGTGATGTCGTAGTATGAGAGAGGTGTTCATATTGTGGTTATAGAAGGATGGAGAGAAGGAGATTATAGGAAGAGTGCAGGGTAGGTCGTCTTCAGATAATTTAGGTGAGTAGGGCGGAAGGAGAAAGAGGTACACAAAAGGTCTGCAGAGATGAAGTAAATAAGGTAACATAGTTGGAAAACAAAAAGGAGTGGAGTAGGAGGCCTGAGAGGGTTGTGAAGTGTGATCTAGTTTGAAGGAGGTGAGTGAAGTATAGTGAGTTAATTTGGGGTTGGTACAGGAGCAGGTCCAAGATTTTGTAAGGTATTCTTTTAGGGAGCATTTGAAGGTGGGTAGGTTAGAAATAGTTCTGGTGGTTTTCCTACTGAGTACGAATATAGGCTTTGTCCAGGGGTTTATTTTGTTTATTTATGGTGAGAAGTTGTTCGTCTTCTGAACTAAGATTACTTTTTGGAAATATATATTGATTTAAAGGGGTATGAGCTGGGCAGGCTAATAGTTTGTGTATGATTTTATATATTGTTATAAGATGAATGTAGGAGAGGTGGAGGGAGAGTTCCAGATGGCTAAGGGTATGCAGAGATTTATAGTGATGGTTAAAAGAGGATGAATTTGTACCAAACTTGGCAGTTTTGTTGTAGCAGATTTCAATTTTTTTATGGAGGATTCTAAATTGGTTTGAATTGGTGTTCCATAGAGTAGGGAAGGCAAAATAGATTTGGATAGATTCATTTCTGTGGGTGTGCTTAGAAAATGTTTCTGTATAGCATGCCTGGTTTTGATGGGTTTCTTGATATTAGTTTGGATGTTGAGGTCAAATTTAAGATTATCATCCATTATAACTCCTGATAGTTTGGCATGGTGGACTAATTCAATTTCAGTGTCCTTTGCCACAAATATTTTGCAAGATCCTTTGTTAGGGGTGTGAGATTTTGGGGTAAAGAGGAGGAGTTTTTTTTTTTTTTTTTTGGGGGGGGGGTTTGAGAAGGAGTTGTGCCTTTGTAAGCCAGGTTTCAGTGGGGATGACAGCTTGTGTGATTTCTTGGAGGTGAGTTAAGGTGTTTGAAGAGCAGATGCTAGAGACATCTGCTTATTGAGTCAAGGTGCCTTCACAAGACTATGAATGTAGCTTATTGATAAAAATATTGAATAGTAGAGGGCCAAGTATGAATTTTTGTGGGACTCCTATGGAAGTGGGAAGGTATGCAGAGATTGATCCTTGCCATTTTACAGCTTGTTGCCTGTTGGCAAGGTAGGTAGAGTACCATTGAATAGATGGAGATGTTAGACCCAGGGTGAAAAGTTGATTGAGGTGTTTTATTGTGAGAGACCATGTCAAGGCTTTTGATAGATCTAGAAATACTGCAGATACAAGTTTATTAGAGTTGTGAGCTTTGACAGTGCTTGTAAATGATAGTAATGCAGTAGAGGTGCTGTGGTCTGGCAGAAATCCATGTTGCACATTGATGATTAGCTTATTTTGTAAGAGATAGTGGAGAAATTGTTCATGTATACATCATTCAAGGATTTTAGAGAAGGGAGACGGGATGGCTACAGGACTGAAATTGGTAATGTCAGTGGAAATGCCTCCTTTATGTAAGGTGGTATTCCCCGCAAGTTAGGAACACAGGATAGTGTTATTGAACTATTAATAAGAATGCTGATTGAGTATGCTACTGCATCTGTGCTAGATTTATGTATTCTGGTGGAAGGTTATCACCTGAGGAGGAAAAATGTTTTAGTTTACATAAAAGCTATTTTATGAGAGTTATAGAAACTGGTTGAAGGTAAAAAGGGTGGAGTTGCCTGTATGTGTTTTGGAGAGGTTGCAGATAGGCGAGTTTTGTGGTAGGGTCCGAGGTAGGGGAAGTTGGCTGTGTGGAAGGTGGGGGTGTGTTAGATGAGATTGATTAGGTTGGCTATACATTCTATGAAGTACGTATTGAAATAGGTAGCTGTTTGAAGAGGGGGAATGTCTTGGTATGGACTGGGATCCTTTTTTGTACCTGGGCTGATGAGACAGGATACGGGCGGACCAGAATTTAGTTTTTTTTTTTTTTTTATGGATGCCTTGTAGTTGATTATTTTTCTCTCTATTAACTTGTTTCTTGACTTAGTTTTGTAGCTGTCTGAATAGTTTCCAATTTTGGTCATTTTTATTCTTTTCTAGTTTATCCATGCTTTGTCTGTCTTGCATAAGGAGTTTGCATTGGTTGGCGAGCCATGGGGTATGGCTGTTTTTTTTTTATTCTTTTTGTAGACTATGGGGCTGAGGTGTTAAATATTTCAATGCAACATCTCTAAATATTTTTAACTGCATCATTTAAGGGGAGTCTTTTTAGGCTGGACCAGTTAACTGCTTTCGGAGCTTCAATGAAAGACTCTATAGAGAGCTTATGGGTAGTTTTGAGATTATGGGTAGTTTTGAGTTTATGTTCCTACGTTAGTTGTGTAATACTTCTGTGAGTATAAGCTGGCAGGTGGTCACTTACTGTATCAGGGAGGGTACCTGAGGAGGTAAACTTAGATGGGTTGGTAAACAGAATCTAGTGCAGGATAGATTGTTAGGAGTTATTTTTTGCCATATCTTTTTGGTGTACTAATAAGTTGAGTGAAGCCAAAGAGATTCATGCTGTTGATTGCTGAATTTGCGGATAAAGACTACCAGTCAAATGTTTACATCACCCAGCAAGATAATTTCATTTGTGAATGTGTATGCTGTCCAGGATGGTATGTTTTCAAGTATTTGATCATTCTGTCCTAGGAGGATGTATCACACAACACTGCATGTGCACTTGGCTCTATTAAGTGTTAGGAATGAGGTTAGGATTTCTGCTTTTCCAAAATTTGGGATTGTGTTTGTATAGGGAGTTACTGTGAGCATATTAGGAAGGTTTATAGCTGTTCCACCTGTTTTTTTGTGTTCTAGAGAGCCTAATAATAATATCACCTGGGGGTAGTATTTCCGCATCTTTTATTTCAGGCTTTATCCATGTCTGTGTTCTGGCTAGGATTTCTGAGTTGTGTTTGGTCATCCAGGCATGAAAATCTGTGAATTTGTTGCATATGCTTCTGATGTTTAGAGTTGCTGTTTTTAAACTTTTAGGGTGAATTCTATGGTCTGGGGTTTGATTGGGACCTGGGTAGGGGTGGATGTCAACACACTGATGTCTGGTGAAGAATTTGTTTATTAAGGCATTTTTAGGAGAGATGGGTAGAAGCATTACTTTGACATTGGGACTGACATTTTTTAGTATTTTGGTAAGAGATTTTAGAGTAGCTGGTTGATGAGGATGAAGCAATGTTTGAGGTATATGCTTATTTATTACTACTACTGGTGGTGGTGATAGAGGAAGAGGATGAATAAGGTGATACAGGGGGAATCAACATGGTTAGTGTTGTATGGTGAGATGAGTTAATGAGCAGTGATAGTGCAAAGAATAGGTGGGTTTTGTTGGGGAGCGAGCAGAGTGAGATTTGAGAAGTAATATAGAACAGAAGTGGGTGGAGATGGTATAAAGAGAACAGTTTGTGATTGGATAGGAAGCTTGGTACAGGATAGGAGAATGAGTAGAGGAGGTGGAGTAAGTGAGGTATAAGTGTAGATGTGATGGGGGTTGGTGAGAATTGGGGGTAGGTCAGGGGAGCAGAGTGAAGCCCAAGGGTAGCAAGGGCTGAATGGAGTACATCAGCCCACAGTGGAGTAAAGTACCAGGAAAATGATCTGTAAAACTGCAGCAAAACAGGCGGTAAGACAAATCCTGGCCATTTTGAAAAACAGTATCACAAGCTGCTAAATTGCTTTTAACATACACAAGTTAACTGCAACAGGCAGTATTGCAGTGACTTTGACTTTAAATGATGCTGTAGTAGAAATAACTGAGATGAGGGGAGGGCCATTTGGGTACTTCATTGTAATGCAGTTACTCCTCCACACACAGATGATTCACTGTCAAAAACAATCAGTGAGGTAGAATATTTATGGATACAAAGACAAGTCCTTGAACTCTAAATACTTGACTTGAGTCACAGCATTTACTTTTATTGCCTTTCCATGTATTTTTTTACACTAGTAAATCCAAACAAGAGTTCCAACAAAGCACAAAAACACTGAAAAACTGCAAAAAGTGCCAAGGGACATGAAGAACACCAGCCAAGTGACAGTAAAGGATATATCTTCAACCAAAGCAGACATTCCACAAAGCACATTAACGCTTCACAAGTACAATATGTTTCGATAGACAGAAAAGTAGATTAAGCAAGGGAGCGAATATTTCTCTTGAAAAACTCCATTGCAGGTGGAGGTTGCTGCAGTCCAAGTTTGCAGGATGGAGCTCATTCATGGCTTGTTGTCTTGAACATTAGGCTTTTTCCTCGCTTTCTGCATCAAACAGCAGCTCTGCCACATGCCTTGATATTGCCAGAAATTACTTTACCGCATCTGATGAAGTTTATGAACTAAATATATTGCATTTATGAAGCGTTAATGTGCTTTCTGGAACGTCTGCTTTGGTTGAATAAATATCCTTTACTGTCACTTGGCTGGTGGTGTTCGTGTCCCTTGGCACTTTTTGCAATTTTGTTACACTGCTAGAATAAAATATGCCAAAGTGTTAATTTAGCTTCACCTTCAGCAGTAAAAGGGCTGTGGGCGTCTCTCTCCAGCAAATTCATCTCCACAGTACAGTACACTAATGCATAAGTGAGGGAAAACCATTAAGTTTAGTTTGCTTCTTGGAAACTGCCTTACATAGATTTTAACTGAATGTATTGTTTGTTTTGAACTTTTGCAACTGGAGGTGAAATTCAGCTGTAGAATTTCCTTTGGTAGTGTGATTATGTTAACTTTTGCAGCAGCACTTGTCAGACATATTATGTGCTCAGTACCCTGGAAGACAGAGACAGAAAGGAAAGATGAATTAAAATAATTAGGATTGTTTGATGGTTGAACTGGGTAGATAAAGTACTATTTGTCTGTACACTGCCGCATTAAGTAGTGTTTGACCAACAAAGCAGTGCACTATATTTCACGGTTATTCATTTCTGCTGTATAGCCTTTAAACAGGAAAATAAAAAAGCTAACAGATGTGTCTAGGTATGAAAGTGTGGGATAACTAAAATGGAGGCTTCCAGAGTTAAGAAGGAAAATAAAGTAACTAACAAGAGATGTGTTGGTATGCAAGTTTGGGATTACTGAAGTAGAGGTTTACAGATTTTAGAAAGGCAGGTAGAAAGCCTGTCTCAGTTTCTGCTCTTTGCTACAAAACATACAGACTGTAAATGAGACATTTAAGCACTTTAGAATAAGCAGCTTGAATTTTTAACAGATATGGAAAAAAACTAGGCAAGGACCCAACTCTATTCACAAACAGAACTATATTATTAACAGTTGACTAGAATAGCGGGTAACTATGCTGTTCATAAAACATAAAATCAGGTACTACAATCCTTCAGGAAAAACATGCAGATTAGCAGCAGAGAGGAAAAAAAATAACACTTAGCCAGATGGGAGCACACTACAAACTTACTGTAACTCCGCAGTTCATAAAGCCAAAATTTGACGCTTTAATCGAATCCTATAGCAAACAGTGACTAGAAACTTGCTAATATATTTGCTACATACTAACAGCAGAAAGACAACACTTAGCCAGAATTTAAAACTGTAGAAAAATTAGGTGCTACCACCGAATCCTAGAGAAAAAAGCCAGTAGAAACATGCTGATGTATTTGTTATACATCAACATCAAAAAGACAATACTTAGCCAGAATTTAACACAGTAGAAACGTATTTGGGTACTTTTCCGTTAACGGGGCAACAGCTTGCTTGGCCTTGTTAACGGTTTTGTCGTAATGAAAGTTCTCCTTCAATTAACCTCCTGATTTCTTTTTTTTGAGATTTGTCCCCGACTGGTTGCCAGCCATGCTATGGGGTGTAGCCAGTGGAAGAGGGTGCCTTACAGATGTAAGCTGGACTTAAAGTACCACATGCTCTGAGTGTAAAGGCTTCTGAGGTCTAAATCTGGCCTTGAAGACGGTTGACTGGATTGGTTTTGTGTCCTGAGCAAGTACAGATTGTAGTTTCCAGACCGTTGGAAGAAAAATAGAGCAGAGCTCTCAAATGCCACTTTCACAAAAACTACATGATACCCACCTTTCAAAATTAGGAACAAACAGGCATAAGAGAACTGCTCGCAAGTTTAACCAAGGAGCTCGCAGTTTGGTTAAAAAGATGTATCCCGATTCCTGTGCTTACAGTACGTTTCATTGATGAAATGATGTGGTTTAAAAAAATCTCACAATTTGAAGTGTTATAAACCTTTTCTGAATGGAAAAAAAGAGAAATTTAATGAGGCAAGTGTGAAACTATTCCTCAGAATAAGGTATGGGTAAGAAATACATCCGTACTCTTATTTCGGTAAGTAATCCTTGATCAGTTTGTGGCAAATTAGGATGCAAAAAATTGTTTAAAGCATGTCAACATTGGAAGTTTTATGCACTTTTTCTATGTGGAAAAGAGAACTGTCAGTGAGCAAAGTGTGAAAGTATTCCTCAGAATAAGGTATGGGCAAGAAAGCTGTTGCCCTGTTAACAGGAAAGTACCATTATTTGTAATTGTTTCTAGTACAAGGTTGAAAGAATGAAATAGACCATTTCTGTTAAAAAAAATTCTAGATGCAGTGTTCCTTACTGTAGGGTGAAGCAGCTGGATGGGGAGGGGGTTCACTTGGGTCATGTGGTAGTGAAGTGGTTTTGAATTTGGAGCCACAAAGGCAAAAGTAGTTGAACAACTGAGATGAGGTGAGGGCCATTCAAGTACTTCAGTGGAATGCAGTTATTCCCCCCCTCCATACACACAGATGGTTTACCACCAAAAATAATCAGTGAGGTAGAAAGTTTCTGGATACAAAGGCAAGGTCTTAGAACTGCAAAATATGTCCAGTAGAATATTACACAATCATTTAACTTTGCATCATTTTGAAAAATTCTCAGTGTCTTATTTGTAACCGATACAATGCCACTAGACAAAACATTACATTGCAAAAAGGATAAATCTGTCTCTTCATATCCATGGAACTATATTTCCTGGTGAAATCATTTTAGCTCTTTTCCGGGAGATTCCTCCACCAGACCATACTCTTCTGTTTTGTGTGTTTTACATCATATACTGCCTCGGTTGGTAGTAAACGGGAAGGAGTTTACTCAATGTTTTTAGTGCCAAAGAAAGAAAATTCTTGGAGACGTGTTCTGTATCTTTCTTTCCTGAACTAGTTTTTGATAGTGCCCAAGTTCAATATGCTTTCATTTCACAACATGTTATCCTCCTTCCTAATTTGTGTTTTCTATTAATGGATAGTACCAGAGTGATGTGGTACATAAACAAGCAAGGATAAACCAGATATTGCCCCCTGTGCAGACTAGCCATGTTAGCATGGGATATGGCTTTAAAGCACAGTCTCACTCTACAGACATCTTACATTCTGTCCTTGCATAATTGTGTGGCAGACAAACTGAGCAGGGCAGATCCTCACAACTAAAAACAGGGAGTGTTCTAAGATTTGATTCACCTGTGGGGAATTCCTCAGGTAGAACTTTTGACAAAATTCTGTTCCAACTCCATGCAAGATGGTGTGGAAGATGGACAACTTTTTTCTTTTTTTCTTGAACAGGAATGTTCCAGTATCCTTTTCTACACTCTCCACTGAAGATTCAGAATGACTCTCCAAAGGTCAGTGTGGTGACTCCCTTTTGGCCCATGCATGCAATAGTGGTTTGCACTTCTTTTGCAAATGGCCAGGGGCAATTACTGCAAGCTTCCTCACAGACTGGATTTAATCAGACAAGGTAAGGGGTGTTCAGGGGCGCCGGAACCATAGGGGGAGGGAGCACCCCCCACACACTTTTACAGCTGCAAGACCATCTTAAGCAACATAGGCAATAGGACCTCCATGGCAGCTTCAACAATTTAAAAAAGAAAAAAACTCCATGGTGGTGGCAGCATCTTCTTTAAGGAGAACCCATACGTGCGTCCATCACCGCAGATTTATACACAGTTCACATTTGGGTGTGGAATTTAAACTTCTGTTGAGGGAGGTAAGCATTTAAGCAAGTGCCTACCTGATCACATTGGCTGTTGGTTGCCCAAGGTACAGCTCTTAAGGAGAGTGTGTTTTCCCCCCAACATACTTCAGGTAAGGAGAGTTTTGTTGTTTTCTGCTCACATATGCTGCTGAGTTTGTTCATGTTCTGTGTACGTATGCTGTATGCTTCTGGATTTGTTTGTGTTCTGTTTACATATACCATATGCTGCTGGGTTGTGTTCTGTTTACATATGCTGCTGGGTTTGTGTGTGTATATAAAATGCCCCAGTTAGGTGTACCTGGTGGTTAGTGTTACTCTGATTCAAACCCTGTACCTTGGGTACAAGAAACAAGAGCCTGAATTCTCTACCCATACCACCACTTGTGATTCAAGGAGTTGAGTCAATAGTTCTCAACTGTCCAGATTTTCACAGAATATTTGGCTTATACTTTTGGTCTGTTCCTCTTAAAAGTTGTGGTTTTCTGGCAAATCAGTGAGAAGTGACTTCACTAAATAATGAAAGCCCTTTAAGTTTCAGTCTTCCTATCTTTTAGGAAACACATGGTAACACAAAACACTTTATATTAGCAACTTTCTAAGATTATACAAGCAATCTTTAAAATGTGTGCATGGTTTTGGGCCTTTATCCTACACCCCAGTTAAATTTTGGCTTTTTCCAGGCTTCTTGTGCTGCGAAGTTGGGAGATTTAGTTGAGTGTTAAGTGGATTTTACAAGGAACTGAGAGCTTCAGGGGAAGAGAAGTTTAGTGCTGCTTATGCCAAGTCTGTTTGCATTGTTAGTAGCATAACAGGTAGTGTACTTGCTTTTGATGCAGAAAGCTGTGGGTTCTACTCCCACAGTATGCAGATGGATTGCTGAAACTGTACTGTGTTGCAATTTAAAGGGAGTGGATGCTGTAGTCGTGTGAATGTCCTCCTTTGGAGTTCTCTAGTAACTATGAACCTGACCTGGTATCAGTTTGCCATCCATTCCCTATTGCAGTATTACTAGCGTATCATTTTTTTTTTTTTTTTTAATGTAACAGAGACAATTTATTCTTCAAGGGCAACAGGCAGTTTATTTGTAGATGAAACAATGAACTATTAAGTTGTTTGCTGGGAGCAACCTCTTCATTAGTTACAGATCCCTTTAATGTGGAATTATTTAGATGACTTTTACTTCTGCAGAGATTTTGCATATTTACTGATATTGATGGGTGCTAATGACAGACAGACATTTGAGTGGCCTTTTATGGTTAAAATTTTGTGAAATGGGTAGCTTTGTCATTATTGGTGCATACATTTTGTTTCATTGCTTACTAGAAGACTGTTCAAAGCTACAAATTTAAAATGCACTCTAACAAGTGGTGCTGTATTGTACAAGGAATATAATTTAATACAGTCAGGAAGGTGAATCAAAGAACACGTACATGTATGCATGGCCCTAAAATTTTTGTGAAATCACTCCTCTTCAACTGTTTAAATTTATTGGCCATTCTACTGTATTCCGTAGTACTAGAAATTAAAGTTGCCCACTCCATCTTGCTCAATTAAAAATAGTGGCTCTCCACTAAAACTTAACTTTTTAGACATCTAAACCTCAAGTTACCCACTTAGATATCTAATTGCTTAGTGCACACTGCCGTGTTTAGGATAAACCTTTTTTTTTCCCCTCATCATACCTTCTATTGCACCTAAACAGGCAAGTCCAAGGGTCAGCTTCCGGTGATTTCTCCTTTCCACCTGGTGAATCTGGGCATTCTGGGGCAATGCGGCAACTGCCTCATGTACACAGACAACCCTCTCTTCCAACCACCCAACTCTACAACCTGCGAGAGATGCATTTACATAGCCAAACTGGAAGCAAATCTCTCTCCGGCCAAGATTGTGCTAGACAGTCAAGAGGAGAAGGTTAACACCTGCACTACATCTCAAGCAACTACTAGCCCTTCAAAACCCACACCATCAACACCCACACATAACAATACTAAACCCACATATGAGGAGGCCCTTAACATTAACCTGCCCAAGCAACAGCTACCTCCGAAGATGAAACGCAAACAAACACCAGTCCCAACCAAAGTGACACATATCTCACAACACCAGTGTGCCACCCAACAACAGCCCCAAAGCAAGACAATGTACCTAACACTTTAGTCATAGGTGACGCTATAGTCAGGCACACTGATGTCCCACTCACCAGGCTTAACAAGGAGAAAATTAGTCAGCTGCCTGTCTGGTGCCAGCATCCGCCACATAACACATGCACTCAAGTCACTCCACAACAAGTACAAATATGACTCTGTCATTGTCCATGCTGGAGTGAATGACTGATCTGAGACGTACCTCCCTTGACTACATGAAGAGAGACATGGAAGAGCTCTCGGATCATGTGGCCCGGGCAGGTATGACCCTAGCCCTGAGTAGCATCCTGCCTTCGCCCAGAATGATACCACAGTGTAAGGACAAAATGATTGACTTCAACAATTGGGTAAGCTTCTGGTGTCATTCAAAGGGGATCCAGTATCTGTCTTCCTGGGAAGACATGATCAACAAACCATGATGCTTTGCCAGAGAATGGTCTGCACCTGTCACCCCTGGGATTCAGATTTCTGGCTAAAGCTCTTGCCACCCCTATAGTGCCTTTTTTAGGCAAGGTTCAAAGGACAATACCACCACCGTAACAGATACAAGCATGCAAAATCTGAAGGTAATGCTACTCAATGCTAGAAGTCTAAACCTCAAAATGCACTCTCTCGAGGCACTCCTAGAAATGGAGAACATGGATATTTGTGCAGTAACTGAGACTTGGTTCAAGGCTCCAGAGAGCACCCCTGCAGTACCAGGCTACAACTCTTACCACACTTTTCGGCCACCAAACCAAGACCGAAACACTAAAGGTGGAGGAGTGTCCATATTCACCAAGGATATTCACACCTCCAGGCTAGTTGCCCAACACAATGCATCTGAAATTCTCCAGGTGCAACTTAATACTGGATACAACTGCAATCCAAATTGTAGCTTACTGCAGATCCCCCACCGTGCCCCAAGATTCTCACTACACCTTTCTAAGCATACTGGAAAATATTAAGATACAACCAAACACCCTAATACTCGGTGATTTCAACTACCCTGCCATTAACTGGGAAAACTACTCGGGTACCAACTCCTTTTCCCAACGGTTCTTGGAATTCATAAATTCCAACGCCCTGGATCAACTAATCCATTGTCACACCAGGGGCTCCAATATCCTAGACCTGGTCATTACCAACATGGGAGATAGATGCTCCACACCAGTGGTCACCCTCTCATTGGTCAGGTCTGACCATAAGCAAATCACCCTTGACATCCACATCCCACCCCCATCTTCCAGTAAGGAAACCTCCTTAAAAAAATTCTCCAAAGCCAACTTCATGCTACTGAAGTCAGAAGTGACCAACTTCATGACACCCATGCAGACGGGATCTGAAAGTTTGACTGCAGAATCTTACACTAAGGCACTGTACGAGCACATCCACTCGTGCATGAATCGTGCCATCCCAAATAGAGCCAAGATGCTCTCCTCCAAAAAAAAGGAAGCCAATCTGGTTGGTCCCCTGCTAAAAACAAACTATACAACAGAAGGAAGAAACTGTTGCAGAAAAGAGGAAAATCCCAGGATGCAATAAACTCCCTCACCAGCCTCAGTAAGAAGCTGAGATCCCTCATAAAATCCTCAAAAGCTAGTTATGAAAATAAAATTGCCAAAGATTCCAAAGACATCTACGAGGCATTCTATAGTTGTGTCAAGAATCTAAATGGCAATGCTCAGATCTGCTCTGAGCTTCAACAGAATGGCATTAAATATACTGATCCCAAGGATATTGTCAATATCCTGGCAGATCGATTTAGTGCCAACTTCATCCCCCTCTCGCCCCTAAAGGACCCATCTCAATACCAAAATATTGCCAAATTCTGGTAATCGTGGCCACACAGGTAGAAACCGCACTCTCCAAAGCTAAGAATACAGCACCCATGGGACCAGATGACATCCCAGGCTGTGTACTACATGAACTGCAAAATGGACTGGCACCTCGCCTAAGTGTCATGTTTAATCATAGCCTCACCTCAGGCTTCGTGCCCACTGAGTGGTGCACAACTACAGTTATCCCACTCCACAAGGGGGGATCCAACTTGAATCCTGGGAACTACTGTCCCATCAGTCTGACGAGCCTGATCTGCAAGGGCATGGAATGCATTATCTTGGAACTTATAAACAAAGACCTTGGCAACCTTCAAACACTGGACCCCACCCAATTTTGGTTTGTGAAGGGCCGATCTTGTCTCCTGAACCTGATTGACTTCTTCGAATCAGTCACCAGAGGTGTGGACAAGGATAAGGCGGTCCACACAGCCTATCTGGACCTCGCCAAGGCATTCGACAGCATCCCCCATTCTGGAATCATAGATAAACTTACTAAGCTGGACATAAATCCCTACATCAGTCGATGGGTTGCCAACTGGCTTACTGACAGAACCCATACTGTAAAAGTAGCCGACTCCAAATCCTGTTCCAGACAAGTCACAAGTGGAGTACCTAAGGGTTCAGCCCTGGGACCACTCTTGTTGGCATCTACTTCTCTGAAGTACAGGCCAATACTAAGGGACTCTGGCTAACAGAGTTCGCAGATGACTGCAAACTGGGAGCCATTATTGAATCCCCAAATGATGTGGATATTCTACAAAAGGGCCTTACAGAAACAGATGCCTGGTGCCAGAGCCATGGGCTCAAGCTTAATGCCAAGAAATGTATAGTTATCCCCTTTGGAAAAAAACATGTAGCCATGAATTACTACATAAGTAGCAGTACACTAAACATCGAAAGTGTGATGAGAGACTTAGGGACACAGGTGGACAGTGGTCTCACTTTCCATAACCACATCGCCACAACAGTCAGGAAATCCTTCTACATGGCAGACCTCGTCACTAAGGGCTTTTCATCCAGGAAAAAAGGAGGTCATTGTCCCACTGTACTCATCCCTCATTACACCCATTATAGAGTATAATGCCCCATTTGGTATGTACCTCACAATACATCTGCAACAGCTGGAAAGGCCACAGAAATAACTCACTAAAAGAATCACAGGCCTAAAGCAGATGCCATATGCTGACAGTCTAAAAAAAAAACTCCAGCTGTACTCTGTGGCATACCGTCTAGTCAGAGGCGATCTCTGCTTAACATACAAGGCCATGTCAAACCCTGAGCTGTTGGACATGCTCCACTTAAAGAAATCCCAATCCCTCAGAGCCACATGCTCAAGGGATCTAAACCTTGTCATCACAATGAACAAAACATGCTGGAGGGATAGGTTCCTGACCCAGAGACTCCCCATACTCTGGAATAGACTGCCCACACACGTCAAGCAGAGCACCTCCTTGGCCTGTTCAAAAGGAACCTTGATGATTGGATGGGAGATAGGAAATTCACCCCAGGGATCATGTCAGTCGCCCTGCCAGACAGGGGTCCAGAGAAGTAAATATTGTGGGAAGAACTATCCAGGGAATTTTTATGGCAAGGCTTGTATAGGCCCTAGGGCTGATAGCCTAGTACCAACCTATGAATCTAAGTTATTACAGAGCCCACATTCTGCCTCTCAGTAGTCATCTTGGGATTACTGCTTCTGTTTTCTCCTAGTGAGAGAAGGAGCACAGGGACATTATTTCCTGGAGACTGCTGATCACCAGATAACCTATTAACTGCTTCATAGGTAATAGCTTGGAATTTGTGCTTATATTCTGCTTCTGGTGAGAGAAGGAGCATTGTGCATTGGTTCAGTTTTGTTTCTGGTTGGACAGTGAGTGTCTGTGCTTAATGTTCCTGATTGGTCTGATTGCTATTTGAGGCATCTACCAGAAAAAGGCTACAAGCCTACAGACCTTTGCTTCATCCAGGACAAGAATGTGGATCAGCAAACAGGCTGTGACCTGCTTTTCTTTTTGGGATTGGTGCTAACATTTTACTTCTGGTGAGAGAAGAAGCAAAGCCGCATTGTATCCCAACAGAGTGAAGCTGTTGTGAGACCAACATTAGTAGTAGTCACGCAGTAGCCATTCATGTGACTCCCCTCTTTTCATCATTCTTGACAAGCTAATTCTTTGTTTTCAGTAAGTACTGCTTGATTTATTTCTAACTTCAGAATATTTGCCTAAATACCTCATTCTTAAATGTTCAGGGTCTACATATTAGTTTCCCCTCAGGTGTTTGGCAGTGCTGTGTACAGACTCTGACACCTTGACTAACATTTTTCCTTAAAAGCACAGTTGAAATTTCTCCAATACCTAGTTGCACACAGGATAACTAGTTTGTAGTGACAAGCACTGTCCACATAGTTGCAAACCGGATACTCCCGATAGTGATTGATATTCTCACTCCAACTGTCTAATCAATAAAAAAAAGGGTCTGTTGCCACAGATATGAATTTTGTTACAGGCTTGGTGGATATGGGCATCCTGAGGCAATGTAGAAATTGCTTCATATTCACTGACAACCAGTTAATTCTCATACAAACTGATATGGTATGTGAGAGATGTATTTACACAATGTCACTGGAGGCAAAGCTCTCACATAAAAGTACTCTTAATGTCAAAGGTTGTCAGTAGTACACATGCTGCACCCATCATGCACAATTCAAAGCAGACATATAGATCCACATATGCTGAGGCACTTAAATGTAACCTTCCTAAACCACAAAGACCTCCTAGACGAAGTGGACATAAATACCCTCAGCAGCCCCAAATGCACCCTTTCAAAACAACTCCCACATCGAGCTACATCTCATGGAGCCTCTACCTCTAAGCCCATAAGCCAAGCCACCAAACAATCCAACGTCCTAGTCATTGGAGACTCCATCATGAGACAAACTGATATCAGTCTCACAAGGCTGAGTAAAGAGAAAGTTATGGTGAAGTTGCTTATCAGGGGCTAGGAACAGTCACATTATGCATACACTCAGGACATTGGGCCACCGTGACCAATATGACTCTGTCATAGGCCATGTGGGAGTAAGTGACCCCAGACAAACCTCTGTAGACTATATGAAGAGAGACATCATGGAACTCTCAGAATGTCTCAGGCTGGTATAAGCCTAGCATTGAGCAGCATTTTACGTTCTCCAAGGATTATGCCACAATATGAACAAAAGATGATTGGCTTTAATAATTGGCTTAGTTTCTGGTGTCATTCTAAGGGGTTGCAATATTTGTCAGCATGGAGAGATGGTCAATAGACCACACTGCTTTACCAGGGATGGTCTGCACCTCTCTCCTTTAGGCTTTTGAATATTAGCTAAAGCATTTTCTTCCCCCATAGTTCCTTTTTTAGGCAATGCCAAACTGAAAGTACTTCCAGCATAGCAAATCAAAACCAAGAAAATCTAAAGGTATTACTGCTCAATGCTAGGAGTCTAAACAAAAAACACCACTCCCTAGAAGCCCTCTTAACCCTAGAGAATTCTGATGTCTGTGTGGTCACTGAGACATAGTTTAAAGCCGCGGAGAGCACACCAACAGTGCAAGGTTATAATTCCTTCCACACATTAAGGCCAAGCTACTTCACAAGCAGGGACTAAAGGTGGACGTGTTTCTGTTTACATCAAAAATAAATATACTTCAAGGCTGATCAAACAGGACAATGCACTTGAGATGCTCCATGTTCAAATCACCATAGGTAAAATCCAGTACCACTTCCTTGCAAGCTGTAGGTCCCCTTCTATGACCCAGGAAACCCATACCATATATTTAAACTTATTAGAAACACTGACCATCCAACTCAACTTCATATTCATGGGTGACATTAATTACCCCACTATTAACTGGGAATCCTGTATGACACCAAACGTACATGCACAGAGATTCCTGGATTTTGTAAACACAAACTCTCTGGACCAGATAGTCAATACACCAACCAGGGGTGCGACCATACTGGATCTGGCCCTCACTAATATGGGAGACTGCTGCACATCCCCTACTGTAATGCCTTCCCAGGTAAGGTCAGACCATAAAATAGTCTCCTTTGAAGTAAAAAGGAAACCTGGACTCCCATCTAAACCTGGAATATTCAGGAACTATTCTAAGGCTGACCTCCTCCTATTAAGTGAGAACCTGGCAAAATGTCAAGCCCTCATGAACCCTGAGAATACTTCTGCCTATGCAGAACTGTTCACAGAAACCCTGTACAAGCATATTGATTGCTGCATAGAGATAGCTGTACCCACCAAGAGGAAGTACAGAACTAACTCAAAAAAAAAAAACACCCTGGTGGAATCACACAATCAATAGGCTGTATAACAGAAGGAAGAAAATTGTAGCAAAAATTAGGAGGTGCAGCACACAGCAGGATAAAAGCACTCTCCTCAAATTAAACAAACAACTCAGACAAATAGTCTACCAAAGCCAGATTTGAGCCTCCCAGGCTAAAGACAGCCACAAAGCATTCTTTAGCTATGTCTCCAACCTCAAAAGCAATACACAATTGTGTGCAGGGCTCATTGTAAATGGAGCTATCTGTACTGAGCCAGAAGATGTAGCAAACCTCTTGGCTGATAAATTCAGCTCCAACTTTACTCCTCACCCCCCTCAACCTTCCCTCAGGAAATATCATCAAATATAACTCCACTACTATCAGTAGGGAACAGGTCTTTAATGCTCTCTCTAAGACCAAGAATACTGTATCAGTGGGCCCAAACAATATCCCAGGATGCCTTCTAAATAGCATGAAATATGACCTATCAGGACCTCTGGAATTACTGTTTAACTGTAGCGTCCAAACAGGCTTCATGCCTCATGAATGGAGAAAGGCAACAATCATCCCTCTAATCAGTAGGGAACAGGTCTTTAATGCTCTCTCTAAGACCAAGAATACTGTATCAGTGGGCCCAAACAATATCCCAGGATGCCTTCTAAATAGCATGAAATATGACCTATCAGGACCTCTGGAATTACTGTTTAACTGTAGCGTCCAAACAGGCTTCATGCCTCATGAATGGAGAAAGGCAACAATCATCCCTCTGCACAAAGGTGGGCCATCAACTACAGACCTATAAGTCTCTCTAGTCTTACATGTAAAGCCATGGAAAAGAATTATCATGGAGATGATCACCAGAAGTATAGTAAACCTCCAGACACTGGACCCAACCCAGACACTGGACCCAACCCAGTTTTAGATTCATCAAGGGCAGATCATACCTAGTCAACCTGGTGGACGTCTTTGAGAAGGTCACCAAAGCAATTGAGGGTAAAACCATTCACGCTGCCTACCTTGACCTGGCCAAAGCATTTGACACAGTACCCCACTCGGGCATTGCTGACAAATTCGAGGTTATGTACAAACCTGTATGTCACCCAGTGGATAGCCAGCTGGCTCACAGACAGGACCCAGGAAGTTAGAACTGGGGAGTCCACATTCTCCGAGGCCAGTCACAAGTGGAGTCCCTCAGGGATCAGTCCTTGGACTGCTCCTTTTTGGCATTTACTTCTCAGAAGTCAAAGCTAATGTCAGTGGTCTTTGGCTGACTAAATTTGCATATAATTGCAAATTAGGAGCTGTCATTGAATCTCACACTGGCACAAATGTCCTGCAGGAGGGGCTGATACAAAGAACTGGTGTCAGAGCCATGGACTAAAACTAAATGCCAAGAAATGCATAATAGTATCCTTTGGGAAGTCATCCATCCCTGCTAACTATCATATTGACAACCCACCCTTTAGAATTGACCCAGTAGCTTAGGGACGCCCACAGATAGTAATCTAACCTTTGATCATCATGTGTCTACAGTGGTGAGGAAATTGTTCTATGTTGCCCAACTTATAAACAAAGGCATGGCATCCTAGTCCAAGGAAGTCATTGTTCTACTGTGTTCAGCATTCATCAGACCTACCATTGAGTACAATGCTCCTTTTGGTATGTACCTAATCAGGCATATCCAACAATTGGAACGTCCACAGAGATTCCTCACTAAAAGATTACAAGGTATAAGTAATGTGTCCTGTGCAGACCGTGTCAAGGCCTTATCCCTGTATTCTGTCTCCTACAGGCTTTTGAGAGGAGATCTATGTGGTGCATACAGGGCATTGCCTGAACCCACTCTGATGGACCTCCTACACATCCACAAAACAAACAGTACCAGAATTGCCCGTTCTAAAGATTTAAACCTTGCCTATGATATAAGTAGGACCTGCTGGAGAGGTAGGTATGGATCCGAGAGACTACCCCTTCTATGGAACAAGCTCCCCATTTATGTGAAGCAGAGTTCCCCCCTAACCTAATTCAAGTGCAACTTGGAAAACTGGATGGGAAACTGGAAATTCGTCCCTGGTTTGGCACCTATGTGTCTGATGGACACAGGTAACCTGTAAATGGTTCATCCCAGGCCCATGCTTACACTTATCAAGGGTAGCAGAACTTGTCAGAGATTTGAGATGCATGGCTAGGCTTAAAAAGGCCCTTATGGTCATAGCCTAGTAAACACCTGTGAACCTATATTGCACAATTTCTAAACAAATTGATTGTGACAAGATATAGAGGTGGTGGTGTCGTCCTCCTTTACAAAGCCCTCTTAGGTCAGTCATTTTGTATAATGCCCACTTTGGCATGTATCTGTCCAGACTCATGCAGCAATTGTAACACTCACAGAGACGCCTGACTAAAAGGATAAAAGTCCTGAACAACAATAGGTCTTGCATGGACCACCTCAAAGATTTATCACTATACTCTGTATACTACAGAGTGCGTAGAGGTGATCTGTGTCTGGCATATAAGGCATCCTCTGACCTACTGAACATCAGCAAATCAAATGGCATCAGAAACACTTGGTCCAGGTATCTAGACTGAATGTTGTGGAGTGATGGCTATGTATCACAGAGGCTACCACTGTTCCAGAACAGACTATCCATTCAAGTAAAAATAAAGCTCATCCCTGTCCATATTCATATGCAACTTGGATCTAAGAATGAGTAATAGAAATGTCCTCCAGGATTGCTCCTCATGCCACTGATGAATAGAGGCAGTTCCTAAATGCTGCATCCCCTATATGGGTCCCCTCAAACTATCTATGGTATGATCACAGTTATTCTCACTAGGGTTAATGTACAATTTTCAGCCATGGGATAGGTAAGACCAATCAGGAAATGTTAATTCACGCACCAAAAGGGAAATTGGCTAAGCTTAAAATGTCCTCCAAGTGAACCTGTGTTGTGGTAGTAAATAGTTTTTAAAAAAATGTCCCTTTTTAGATCACTAAGTGACCCTCTCACCCTCCGCCTCCCCCAGCCTTCAGCAGCTTCTGGCACCTCTGGGGGTGTTTGATACATCCTGACCCCAAATAACTGCAGCTGACTGCCTGGAAGATGGGGACTTCATACCTTTTAGGCACATGCTGTCTGAGAATGTGGCACAGGTATTAATGGAGGCAAGAAACTCTGCTGCTAGAAAATTATGTATTAAATGGAAAAGCTTTTCCGGTTTATGCCAACAAAAGAACCAGCACTCATTCAGGACTAGTGTTTCTCTGATTTTACAGTATTTGTGAGAGTTACTATCCTATACCTATTTCACTCCAGCAAGGTTCACTTGTCAGCCATTTCAACATGTCTACCCTTGGATCCTCTTCTTTCAATGCAGTCTCTTGTAAACATTTTTTTGAAAGGAGTTTTACTTTAGAAACCTTCCAGACAAAAAAACAATGGCATCTCCTTGGGATCTTAATTTTATGTTTAGAAGCCAACACTTTAAACTGTTTGAACCAGCATGTATCTGGCTGACTTGAGGTTCTTAACATGGAAAACATTTTTGCTGATTGCTCTGACCTCTTCAAGGTGAGTATCTGTCTTGCAAACTCCTTATGGTGGGTCAAGCTCATCCCATCTTCAAGAGGTTGTATTTTTTTGGGAACTAATCCTTTTACTCCTAAAGTGGTATCCAAGTTTACGTTAAGCCAATCTGTCTGTCTTGTATTTTTTCCAGAACCCAAAAGTGAGAGAGTGTGTGCGTGTTGGACCTTGGATGTCCACAGCCAGTTCTGCTACTGTGTTGACAGTACAAAATGTTTTATCAATTCTGACCAGCTGTTCATTTCTTTTGAAGATAAAGGACAGCCTGTGCCAAAGTAGTTTATTTACAAATGGTTGTCTCAGGCTATTACCTTTTGTTATTCCCAACACAACAAAACTATTCCGGCCCAGGCCAGTGCTCACTGTACCAAGGCCTTAGAGTCCATTTCCTTTCCTAAAAGACAAGTGAAGCTAAGTGTTATAGAAGCAGCAACTAGGGTCCTCTCTGCTTACTTTTACAAAGCATCATAAACTAGATTCCTATTCCTGGTGTAAGACAGGCTTTGCTAGAACCATTTTCCAGAGACTCCTGGACTATTTCCTTTCCACCTCCCAGTTAAGTTAATCTACCCATGTAGCTATGGCTGCTGCAGCAGTAATCATAATGGTGAACATAGTATAGTTGTGCAAATAAACTTACCATAACAGTGAATTTTCAAAAGATCACTGCTGCATGTGTCGATGCTTCCATCCATATGTCCAAGTGTGGACATATATTTTTTCATTTGATAGCAATGTCCTCTTGGACTTAGCCTCCCTATCTTTGGGGGTATAACATTTCTGAAGGGCTTGACATCCATACCTAACTTTAATCAGCTCAGCACAAAATTACTAATGAACTGGGCACATGGAAGGTGCCTTGAAGCTTTGGAAACTGGACAGCTGTTTATACTCTCTTTCAGTATAAAACCCATATAGCTAAGGGTACTGCAGCAATGAGCATTCAAACATCTACTGTTATGGTAAATTTACTTGCGCAACTGTCTCTTTTGCCACTCTTTACTATTACTTAATGCTGCTCACCTCCTAAATTAAGCAAGGTGGTGCATGATAACCCAGGAGCATATTTGTGTCTCCCCAGTCAAGCATCATGACTAGTATTAAAGATAGCCAAAGCAGTACTTTGACCAATAGTGGCAACTTATTCCATGGGCTAGAAATACATTGAGTTAGGTATCTATCGGTCAGTTTAATTGTCTGTTGGTGTAAATTTAGGTGCATAGTGCAAGTTTGTATGTAAAGGCACTGGTTCTATGAAGATATAGAAACTCCTATAAAATTGGGTCTATCATTAATTTTAAAAAAAATGCAGGTCACTGCTGAGCAGCTGGTTGAGTACAAGTAGAGTCGTGCTAATCTATCAGAATAGTTGAAAGACTCTCTAATTTTCTTTGTTGGAAATCTTTGGTGCCTTTCCAGTTGAACAGTGTACTTGGATTTCTACATTCTAAAAGGAAATTGTATTCTCCAAGTAATCTGATACATTGGTGGTAAGATGACTTCTTTCCATTGTGACAATTTTCACTTTGGAGATTAACTGGCCCAGATAAATTCCGACATAGTCAGGAAACTTTTCTACATAGTATTTGAATGACTCCTTCCCTTTTCCGAAGGTACAGTATTCAGTATTCCAGTTGCAATTGGTTTAGTTACGGATTTCCATTTTCTAATAACTGCAGTTTTTGACAGCCAACAGCATTAAACTTAGTAAGTATTATGTCTGGGCAATTCAGGTCATATAACTCTGCTCCAAATAATCATTTTGTTAGTTACAACCATTTGCTCCACCAGTACTTCTTTCAGAATACTCTGTGGGGAATTTTTAAAATCTGCTGAAGTCATTATATTCCCAAAAAAATATTCCCAGTTACAGTTCTGTGTCCTGCCACTCATGCAACATTTGCTGTCTACCCAAGAAAAAATTGTCTGAAGTCTGCTTGAAGTGCAAAACTAGCGTTGCAAACACTTAAATAGAAAAATCCTAAATCTTCTGCACTTTCTATATTTAAAAGCTCTACAGAGACCCTCAAAGTGTTATTTTATATATTGTCTTATTTTCTTTTCAAGACTTCTAACCTCCAGTGTTTCTTAAACTTAACTTGTAACTGTCATGCAGTATGTTATATGCCCTGCTAACTACCCCTTTTTTAACGGCAACTTCTTGTCTAAACTCAATTAAAAACTCTGCCGGAGCTGGTTTTTCACTTAGCACTCCCTCCCATCTCTTTTATTTTGCCTATACTCTTATCGGTCCTTGATATGGAAGGCAGCATCTAACCTGCGTTTCAGTCTTCTGTGACTTATTAGAATAAAGGGTACGCCCACACACCGAACAAGCTTGACACGCCCCCTCTTTTCTTGTATAAATAAGGCTGCTTTTTCTAGTGCCAACACACTGCACAAACGCTTTGGCAAGCTTCAATAAAAGACTTCATTTGCACAATACAAGTGTCTATGAATTTTTACTGAGATTTCTCACTGCTAGATTTTGTCTGCAATACCAGAACCAAGGTTTTGACTTGATATTGCGCATGTTTACTGAGATTGTCTCATTCTAAATGCTGTCTGCAGTACCAGGTTTGGACTCAGTTACTGGCTCACTTGGCATATTTTGTCTGTAGATACTGGCTATAGTTTGGTCTGTAGGTTACAGGTTGAGACCTCTCAACCTGTTCACAAAGCTAAACCATAGCTGTACCCTGTGAGTATTCTGAGGACTTATTTTACCTCCCACTAGTTGGAAGGTTATACTCCACCAGGGACCCCTCTTCCGTAACTGCCTGGGTTTAACAAGTACAAAAATAATATCTACAAGTAAAGCTAGCTTTTCTTGTATCCTTCAGTTTGTAAGTCCCTTGTTTTTTTTGCCATTGGCTCTAAATGTAAAGTAAGTAAAAAGGAAAGGGGGCACCCCTGTCTGGTTCCTCTTTTCAACATAGCATGTTTAGAGAGAACTTCCTTGATTCTTGTCCCTGACCCTTCATATGTCCTCCTAGTTAACTCTATTGTGTCAGGAACACAAATGCTATTATTGCTTTCCTCCATAAATCTCAGTTGACTCTATTGAAAACTTTGTGCATCAAGACCTGCAGCACTAATAGCATTTTCTTGCACTCCGCATTCCTCTGAATCATTATTTATTTTATTAGTTGTTTGCTTCCCCTCAAAAAATCATACTGATATCTATCAATTTTGGCTGCACCTATGTTATTCTTTATGATTTCCCCTTTGGGTAATACAGCCAGCACAGCTTTCATCCAAGATATTGGTACCCCCCCAAATGCTGTTAAACAAAACTTGCAGATCTTTAACACTGGCTTTCATCCCAACTTTGGAACAGAATACCATCTGCTTCTAATGAGTTCTCTGATTGTACATAGGTTCATAGGTTTGTACATAGGTTCATAGGTTCATACTAGGCTATCTGCCCAAGGGCATTTATAAGCCTAGCCCATAGTTATTTGGCTTTCGCCACCCCTTTAGTTTGAATAAAACTATGCCTATTATTTTGCTGTGCCTCTGTCAAGCAGTGACACTGAAGTAATCCCTGGGGTATATCTGCGATCCCCCATCCATTGGTCAAGATTCCTCTTGAACAAGGCCAGCGAGGTGCTCTGCCTCACATGTACCGGGATTTTGTTCCACAGCATAGGGAGTCTCTGGGTGATGAATCTGTCCCTCCAGCATGTTCTATTAATAACCGTGTCAAGGTTTAAGTCTCCCGCCCTTGTGGTTCTGAGGGATCTAGATTTTTTGAGGTGAAGCATATTCATCAAATCAGGGATTGACATGGCCTTATATGTCAGGCACAGGTCACCTCTGAGCAAGCGGTATGAGACTGAATAGAGCTGGAGTTCTTTCAGTCGGGCAGCATAAGACATATTTTTGAGACCCTTTATCCTTTTGGTGAGGAACTTTTGGGGCCTTTCCAGCTGCTGCAGGTGTCTGGTCAGATACATTCCGAATGGGGCATTGTACTCAATCCTAGGTCTAATGAGTGATGAGTACAGGGGGGCGATGACCTCCCTTGATCTAGATGTGAATCCCTTCATGATCAGGTGGGCAATGTAGAAGGTTTTCCTAACTACTTTAGCAACATGAGTGTCAAGCGAAGGCTACTGTCAACCTGGGTCCCCAGATCCCTGATTACTTCTTCTGTGCTCAGTGGATTGCCACCTATATGGTAGCTAGGGGTAACCTTGTTTTTCCCGAAGGGTATGACTATGCATTTCTTGGCATTTAACTTTAGGCCATGGCTCTGGCACCAGTTATCCGTTTCTGTGAGGCTCTTCTGAAGGATATCTGTGTCAGATGTGTTTTCGACTATGGCGCCCAGTTTGCAGTCATCTGCAAACTTTGTCAGCCATAACCCTCCTGTGTTTGCTTGTACTTCAGAAAAGTAGATGCCGAACAAGAGTGGACCCAGGACTGAGCCCTGTGGGACACCACTTGTGACAGGCTTTGAGTCTGACATGGCTCCAGCAACTCTGACCCTGTGGGTTCTGTCACTTAGCCAGTTTGCAACCCATCTTGTGATGTATGGGTTTACATTCAAGCTGATGAGCTTTTGATGATACCTGAGTGGGGTATTGTGTCGAAGGCCTTTGCCAGGTCAAGGTAGGCTGTATGGACTGCCTTTCCTCATCAATGGCCTTGGTGACTGTCTCGAAAAAGTCAACCAAGTTTAAAAGGCATGATCTGCCTTTGACAAAGCCAAACTGGGTTGGATCCAAAGTCTGCAAGTTCCCTATGTCTTTATTTATGAGTTCCATTATGATCCTCTCCATGGCTTTGCAGATAAGGCTTGTCAAGCTAATGGGACGGTAATTTCCAGGGTCGGTGGAGGCACCGCCCTTGTGAAGTGGGACCACAGTCGCCGTGCGCCACTCCTTGAGTGCGTACCCTGAGGTGAGGCTAAGATTAAACAGCTGTCCTAACTGCGGGTTTAATTCCTCATTGAGTTCATGGAGCACATAGCCGGGGACACCATCCGGTCCCATGGATGCTGTGATTTTTGCTTTGGAGAGAGCAGTTCTCACCTGGGCGTTGGAGATGTTTGGGGGCTACAATCCTCTGGTATAGATATCTCTCCTTTTGGGGGAGAAGTTTGCACTGAACCTGTCAGCCAGTATGTTGGCAATGTGTGTAGGTTCAGTAATCTTCACATCATTTTGAACTAATTCTGAGCATATCTGGGAGTTTCCTCCTAGGTTTCTAACATAGCTAAAGAAGGCCTTATGATTGTCTTTTGAATCCTTGGCGATTTTTCTCTCAAAATTTGCCTTGGATGATTTTATGAGAGCTCTTAGTTTTTACTTATAATGATCAAGGGTGTCTTACCTTTCAAGGATTTTGCTCTATCTTGTAGTAGCTTCCTCCTTTTGTTGTAGAGCTTGTTTATGGCTGGGGTCCACCAGACTGGACGCTTGCCTTTGGTACAAATAGTCTTAGTTTTGTTTGGGATTGCCTGATCCATGCAGTCCTGTAGGTGCTGGTAGAAGGCATTTGTAAGTGATTCAGCAGTTTGAGTAATGTTTACCACTGGCTCAGGGGCCTTAAAGGAGACCACACTAGTTTTTAGAAGTGTGAAGTCGGCTTTTGAGAAGTTTTTCACTGTGGTCTTTTTGTTTCAGGTGGGGCGGGATGAGGACCTCCAGCGAGATTAGTTTATGATCTGATCTCACCAGTGAGGGGTATACTTCCGGTGTTGAACATTGTGATCCCATGTTCGTGATGATGAGATCAAGTATGTTTTCTCCTCTTGTGGGGATGGTGACTAGTTGTTCCATGGCATTTGAGTTTATGAACTCCAGGAACCTTTGGGCTAGAGTGTTTGGGCTTGAGTAGTGTTCCCAGTCGATATTAGGGTAGTTGAAGTCACCTAGTATGATGGTGTTTGGAGATACATTTATCCTCCCCATTGTTTTCAGGAAGGCCATGTGAGGTTCCTGAGTTTGAGAGGGTGGCCTGTAACATGCTACAAATTGCAGAGCAGTCTTGCCTGTGGTTAATTGCACCTGGATGGTCTCCGATGCATCGTGCGTTGCCACCAACCTTGAGGTGTGGGTGTCCTTTATGAATATGGACACCCTCCTTTCTTGGTGTTGTCCGGATTTTGGGGCCGGGCATGATATGAGGTGAAACCTGCTAGTGCTGGGGTGCTCTCAGGAGCCTTGAACCAGGTTTCTGTCACAGCACAGACATCGATGTTCTCCATACTTAGAAGGGCCTCTAGTGCGTGCATCTTGAGATTGAGACTTCTGGCATTGAGCAGCATTACCCTTAGTTTTTTTACTTTGTGTTCTAGGGTGGTAGGTTTAGAATTTGAGCCTTGCCTAAAAAAGGCACTATGGGGGTGGCAAGAGCCTTTGCCAATACCCGGAAGCCTAGGGGTGACAGGTGCAAGCCGTCCCTTGCGAAGCAGCGTGGCTTGTCCAGCATGTCATCCCAGGCAGACAGACATTGGATCCCCTTTGAATGACACCAGAATTTAAGCCAATTATTAAAGCTGATCATCTTATCACTGTATTGTGGCATCATTCTAGGTGAAGGTAGGATACTGCTCAAGGTCAGGGTCATACCTGCCTGGGCTACATAATCAGAGAGCTCCTCAATGTCTCTTCATGTAGTCCAAGGAGGTACGTCTCAGGTCGTTGACACCAGCGTGGACAATGACTGAGTCGTACTTGTACCTGCTGTTGAGAGACCTGAGTGCTTGTGTTATGTGGCGGATTCTAGCGCCCGACAGGCAGCTTACTGTGACCTTCTCCTTACTCAGTCTGGTGAGCGGGACGTCAGTGTGTCTGACTATGGAGTCACCTATGACAAGTATGTTTGGTGTTGTATTTGGCCTTAAGGGCAGTGACTGCTTTGCACACTGATTTTGTTTTTATATCACTCTTCCTATTTCTGCTATTAATTGTTGAGGTTCATCTGCCTGTATCCTTGGAGTGATCAAGTCTTCCATAAATATTTCCATTTGTGCCTCTCTTTGGTTTCCATATACCTCTGCTTTATACAAATTTTTCATGCATATTATACAAATTATTTCCATTTAGCACTTTGCAATCAATTACTCCTGTTCTTGTGCTATGATATTTACCTTATTCTGTGTTATTTTAATCTTTGTAATCCAAGTATACGTATTGGGAGACAACCGTGGCAGTCTTCAAGCGTAATACAAGCTATAAAATCCACAGAGTGCTCATCCGATATGCATATTTATAAAACGAATAAAATTTATTATAAGAAACACACAAACAGTAAGCGCTTTCGCCGTAGCTTCATCAGACTGCTAAATTTCAAATCTAACTATCAATTACCTTTATAAACTACAATTAATGATGTTTTACAAACTAATTAACTACATCAGATAATTTTAAAGCAATACTGCAAGAAAATACAATACTGTCAGATTCGATCGCTAACAGAAAGCGAACTACTATTTTATACTTTACTAAGTCATATCAGAGTTATATTATCTACTTCTGTACATCCTATTTATATAGATTAAATAATCACATTAATTCTATACCATTATATATAGATAAGCTAGTGCATATAAAAATAGAACACAAATACATATATTAACATTAAAAAATGACATATTAACATTAAAAAATGAATACATATATTTTAGGCCATTTACAATATCAATTGTCTTACTAGCCCTCATATAAGTATATGTTATGTTAAAATCAATTGAATATGAAATAAATTGAATACTGAATAATTCTTATACTATTCAGTGAAAGTAATCATAGCATATGCGCTTAAAACAAATATATAACTGTCGTAAAACTATCAATGTTCATACTCTTATCAAATAGATAAAAAATGCAATAAAATACAAGTTGTACAACTACTATATCAAATTGTAGATATAAATATTGCTATATATAGTGTAGGTGTTGAGCACTACTGTGTGGTAAATAAAATTCTAAATAACAACGCAACTATATATAATAAAAAGGTACTATCAATCTACAACATACATAATCTAAGATGTAGTAACCTATGCATTTTCATGAATTTTTTAATCTCTGTGCCCTTAATATAGGCTTCAATGATGCCCTTTCATTAAGACCTTTACCTTGATCAGATTGCAGTCTCATAATCCAATCTATTTCTTTACATTCTGTTTTATTACGTATATTACCTTCCCTAATATTAGGTATAACAGAATCTATGGCCATAAATTTAAATGTATGAGTATGTCCTGCACTAGCTAAATGTTTAGCTATGGCATTTGGCATGTAACCTATCTTCATGGCATTTAAATGTTCCCTAATTCAAATACGAAGCATCCGGTTAGTTTTACCTGTAAAATGCATGACACTGTTGGCATATTGCCAGATATACTATATTGTAAGTGTCACAGAATGCTGTAATATGGAAATAAAAAATTTGCCCTGAATCAGGATGAACAAACACCCTGATTCAGGACAAATTTTTTATTTCCATATTACAGGGAACTACTTGAGCTAAGGCTCTACCCACAGTGCTCCTCTCTCCATTACATAGAGTCTCATTTGCCACTCAGAAAATTGGACGCATCAGCCGATACTCTCAGCTAAGTGCCTTTTAATTATTGTTGCTTTTTTTTTTTCTAGTGTGCAAGTGCTTTCCGTATTATTCTACCCACCCTTTTACCAAACGGTATTTCTCATTACCATTGTTGGTAATGTGCTTCCTCCCCTTTCTCCTTTTGCCTTTGGTAACCTTTGGATACCATCATTGGTATTTTCATTTTCTTTACCTTTTAAGTAATTGTTGTATTTGTATACCATTGTTGGTAGATCTTTACTTTTTTCTACTTTCCTTGTGTGCGTGCTGGTATATGAGCGTGAACTACAAATTTCAGAAAAACAGAAAGGAACATTCGTAGTAAAACAATGTCAGGACTGTGGCAGAAAGAATCCCGATTCAGATAGGCATCTTTCCTGTGTGTACTGTTTGGGTGTGCCCCAGCTCTACATTGCATGTAAGATTTGTCAGCATTTCAGTGCCTGTACACTGGCAGAGACAGTAAATAAACTTATTTTGAAAAGCTTGTTAAAGTGCTCCGTCGAAGAAGCCCTCTCTAAGCCTGAGATGTCTAAACCAGATTTAAAGAAGAGAAGCCATTCTCTACCGACTTCACCATAGGCACAAAGTATAAAATCACACAAGTTGCCAGTTCCATCTGTCTTTGGAACTGAGGGCAAATGTACCTAAAATGACCAAAAAATTACCTTCAGTACCAACTGTTACTGCACCGATACTGACCACTTTGGCACAGTCCATTGCTTCAGTGCCAACGACCTCTTCGGCACCAACATCTTCTGCACCAGCTTCACTCGCCTCTCATTCTTTGGTCAACTCCCCAGCCCCTTTGTTGATAGGCCAGAGTCACCTTCAAGAATGTCGATCTGTTATTCGAGAAGTCTGTCTGAAGTAGGTATAGTTAGATTGGTAGACCTTTTGATGGCCAGGAGTCTCCCCTTACCTACACAGAACTCTCTCCCTCCCAGATTCAAGGCTTGCTGTCCAAGGACTCCACTGGATTATCCTCCTTCTAAGGCTTGGAACCCTCCACTTTGATACTGTTTGTACCAGCTGGCTCAGTGCTGAGTGTGGACCTTACCTTGGCAGTGAGATCGTCTCTGTTGTCTTTGGCACCATTTGATCCATTGCACTTCCGGGACCATGGTTTACCTGTCGGTTCAGAGACAGTCGGTATGGTTCCAGTTGTTTCTATGGTGCCGTGTTTGGCTGGTTGTGAACCCTCCCTGGCTCCCAGTCTGGATTGTGGCTTGTCCGAGCAGGATGTGATCCTGGTTGCGAGGTTGTCTTTCTCTGTTCCGGGCTTACATCCCTCTTCAGGTGAACCTGCCTTCCAGATCATGGAGAGAACTTTAGCCTCAGCAGGCTCCCAGCTGGCCCCTTCTTTGGAGTGTCACATTTATGTATCCTCTGGTTTTCAGCAGTCACAATCTATCACATCTGGACAGCAGGCACAGGAGTTGTAAGACCTCCCTGTTCAGGGTCCCTCCTCTTTGGAGTCGTTCTCTGAAATTCCCGCTGAGGAGCCACCCCGTAAGAGGATTTGCAAGAGGAAGCATCTAGATTCTCCAGAAAAATCTGTAATGGAAGACTCAGATTACAATGAAAGGGAGGGTTCCCCCTGGCCACCCCTTTAAGATGTCTCCTTCGGAGACATCCTAGAAATCCTGAAACAGAAGGGTGATTTGGAAGTCCTCTAACCCATCCTCTGAGAAATCTGTGTTCTTGGAAGGTTTTCATGCCCACCCATCTACTTCCTGGGTGACCCCACCCGCTGACTATCTTATTAAGCTGACTGTTCAGTGGGCGTGGAAGGCCCCTGATTCCATAGAGCTCATTCCATGGAGATAAAATTTTGAAAGCCCCAGAAGATCAACCTCATTGGACAAAGGGTCTAGCAGTAGATGCCTTGGTGGTGGCAGTGGCCACCAAAAAGGAGCTTGCTGAGGAGAGTTCTACTGTCCCTCCTAACCAAGAGTCTGGGACGATAGACAGGTTTGGGAAGCAGGTTTTTGTGTAATCGACTTTCGCTAAGAGGTCCTTGAATTTCTTGGCACATTTTACTAGACTCCAAAGGTATCTGATAACTGAGCTTTCAGATTGCAGGAACTGTCTGACGGGGTATGGGATAGGGTTACCTCACAGTTTTCCACCCTGGAGTCTCAAACTCTTCCATGCGGCTCATTGCTCATGCGGCCGAAGGAACGTCTACGGCAACGGGTACAGGAGTTGCCATAAGACGACATGCCTGCATGCGCTTGTAACTTCGCAGAACATTTTAAGTCTTCCTTCAATGCTCCTGTTGATGGTTCTGCTTTGTTTGGCCCTAAGGTTGGAGGGGTTCCTGTTACCAGATCGAAAGACCGTAATCGCGATTGTGAGAAAGACGGAAATGCACAATGACCAAAATAGTGAAAATTGAAATGTCAAAGTGTAATGGTTGGCCCATCTGCAGTATAACTCTGTAAGGTAAGTGTGCGATAGATAGCACTTTAGGGTTAGGATGTGGGTTAAGGTAAGTGAATAGATAGGTAATGTATGTAAGATATAGTGTAGTGTTATATGTAGGGATTTATTTAACTGTATGTATGTGTATTATTTATTTTTTTCTGAGTGTATGTCTGTAGGGAAAGTGTGTGGTAGTTACGGACCTTAGGGTTAGGGAGGGTTAAGGATAGTGCATAGATAGTTGTGTATGTGGGGTTTAGTGTAGTGTTGAAAGTAGGGTTTTGTTAAATGTATGTATGTGTATTTTTTTTTTTGGGTGTATGTCTGTAAGGGACGTGTGTGGTAACGGATCTTAGGGTTAGGGAGGGGTTAAGGATAGAGCATAGTTAGTTGTGTATGTGGGGTTTAGTGTAGGGTTAGAAATAGGGTTTTGGTGCTTTATTTTAGGTTAGAAGTAGGGTTTAGTTAGTGTATGTATGTGGTTTATTTATTTTGTTTGGGTAGGTAATATGTAGCGGGTGGTGGGGTTGGCCAACTATAACAGTTTGTTATTTTATTTTTTGCTGTTTAGTGCATTTGGGATTTTCGCGGTTCGCATTATAGGTGTTGATGTTTAGGTATTCTCGTAAAGGGTTTTTCGATTTGGTAATACAGACCCGGTTAGAGACACACTAGCCAGGTGTGAAAAGGACAGAAAGACCCTTTCTGCTGTGGTCGTTCATTTTTCCACTCCTCAACGATCTTATCTAGAAATCAGAGGAGTTCAGAGGAGTGAGGAAAATGTGGTTCGAGAAATCCGAAGGGCCTGTTCATGACACGTGGCGAGTACTCCCCCTGGGGCAGGGGAGGGGAGCTCCCACTTGAAGATGGCCTCCCCATGGCAGAGGAGGTCTGCATAATTGGGGCTCCAGAGATTCCTTTTTCAGATAACCCTACCAGCACTGCAGAATGGAGGTCTTGTTGCTTACCACTGGAAGCAGTCGGGGGAAGATTTTCAGTGCACTAAACAGCCTGACTCACGATAAATTCAGATACTTGGGTACAGACAATTATCACCAGAGGTTACCCACATTCCCTTCAGTCTCTTACCAAAGTTCCAAAAGCAAATCTCTGATGCCAGGGCATTTCTGTGTGCTAGGCTTGTAAAGGCTCCAGGGCAATTAGCCTAGTACACACCTATGAACCTATATTACACCCAGTCAGAGGGATCTAGCAGTAGTACAAATTCAAAAACTGCTCGAGATTCTTTAGTGCCAAAAAAGACAGGGGACTGAAGACCACTTCTAGATCTCAGCCTACTGAACAAATTTGTACAACAATGACATTCTGGATGGTCATTGTTCAGTCTATTCTTCCCTTTCTGGAGAAGAAAGATTGGATATGCTCTATAGAGCTTCAGGATGCACATCACAAAAAGTTGGACAAAAACCTCCAGAAGATACATACACTTCTGGCTAGGAGCCAGTCATTACTACTTCTATGCTCTGCCCTTCAGTCTCACTACAGCCTCCAGGGTGTTTACCAAATGCATGGCAGTGGTAACAGCTCACTTGAGACTACAAGGATTCAGAGTGTTTCCATACCTGGATGATTGGCTCCTCACCACCCCCTCCAGACATCTACTGCTTTACGCCACAGACTTCGTGCTGCATCTCACCGAGACACTAGGAGTCTCAGTCAACAAGGAAAAGTCACAGTTATCTCCTACACAAGACCTAGCATTCATAGGAGCAAGACTAAATAGTTTCTTGTGTAGCCCCCACCCCCCCCTCCACAAGCTGATCAAGCTAATGTCACAAGTTCAAGCAGTCATTTCCCAAAAACAAAGTTCCTGCTCGTCTGCAACTTCAAACTCTGGGAACCAGAGCAGCGACTATAACCTTAGTACCCCTGGCAAGATACCATATGAGGCTGCTTCAATGGCTTTTGGCATCCCAGTGGTTGATTTTAACTCACCTCATGTCTCATCCAGTCCTGATAATAAATTGCTGCAAAAGGGATTTATCCTGGTGGATGAAGTCGGAAGAAAATCTGAGGTTGCACCTTTTCTCCCTCTCTGCCCAAAGCCATAGTGACCACGGACACCTCCCAGATAGTGAGGGGGCATTATCTGTGAAGGACAGTCCAAGCCCTTGGTCCTCGCAAGAGGCCGTTTTACACACCAACATCCTAGAATTGATGGCAGTGCTTTTACTGTTGCAAGCATTCCAGTCTGTCCTTCAGGGACAGTTGCAGTCCAGTCAGATAACGTTAGTAGTCTGGTACATCAACAAGCAAGGGGGAAACCAGATCTATCTAGTATGTCGGGAAGCCATCAGGGTTTGGCAATGGGCTATTGCTTCCAACTGCTTTCTGATAGCAATGCATATCTTGGGGAAACTCCACCGTGATTGCGGACAAATTGAGCAGTTGCATCCTCCTGCCTCACAAGTGGTCTCCCGACCATAACAAAGGGATGAAGATCTTTCGTCTTTGGGGCCAGCATTGCTGCGATCTGTTCGCCTCTCCGATAAACAACAAATACAACAGCTATTTTGCCCCGATTTCCCCTTACAGGGAGTCCCCAAGAGACATGCTTCTCCTCGATTGGCTCCCGGGACTACTTTGTCTTTCCCCTACTCCACTGATTCCCTAGTTTTTGAGGAAAGCCCAAAGGCTGAGAAGCAAAGTAATTCTCATTGCACCTTATTGGTCCCATCAAGTCTGTTTCCCCTTTCTTTGGACTCATCTGGTTCACCTCCCTTGGATTCTGGACTCAGCTCCGGACCTGTTATCTCACCCACAGGGCTTGGTGCATCCCAGTCTCCAAAATCTAAAAATTATTGCTTGGTATCTCAACTTCTAGTAATTGCCAGACAGAATAACTTAACCTGTCCAGTACAAAAGATTCTTCTGGCTTCCCATAAACCATCCACTAGGAAACTTTACCTTGGCAAATGGAAAAGATTTTGGATTGGGCCTGTACAAACAACATAGACCCCTTTTCAGCATCCGTTGATAAGGTCCTGGAATTTTTACCATCCTTCTTTGAATTAAGTGCCTCTACTTCCACAATTAAGGTTCAGTTAGCTATTTCCAATTTTCATAATGGATTTAA